>NC_133328.1:902901-1114916 GCF_042186555.1 Aquarana catesbeiana | reverse complement strand
AAGGCTCTGATCTCTATGGTGATATTATAGGATGTTATGGAAGACTCTGGTCTCTATGGTGATATTATGGAAGGCTCTGGTCTCTATGGTGATATTATGGGATGTTATGTAAGGCTCTGGTCTCTATGGTGATATTATCGGATGTTATGTAAGGCTCTGGTCTCTATGGTGATATTATGGGATGTTATGTAAGGCTCTGGTCTCTATGGTGATATTATCGGATGTTATGGAAGGCTCTGGTCTCTATGGTGATATTATGGGATGTTATGTAGGACTCTGGTCTCTATGGTGATATTATGGGATGTTATGGAAGGCTCTGATCTCTATGGTGATATTATGGGATGTTATGAAAGACTCTGGTCTCTATGCTGATATTATGAAAGGCTCTGATCTCTATGGTGATATTATGGGATGTTATGGAAGGCTCTGGTCTCTATGGTGATATTATGGGATGTTATGGAAGGCTCTGATCTCTATGGTGATATTATGGGATGTTATGGAAGGCTCTGATCTCTATGGTGATATTATGGTGATATTATGGAAGGCTCTGGTCTCTATGGTGATATTATGGAAGGCTCTGGTCTCTATGGTGATATTATGGGATATTATGGAAGGCTCTGGTCTCTATGGTGATATTATGGGATGTTATGGAAGGCTCTGATCTCTATGGTGATATTATGGGATGTCATGGAAGGCTCTGATCTCTATGGTGATATTATGGGATGTTATGTAGGACTCTGGTCTCTATGGTGATATTATGGGATGTTATGGAAGGCTCTGATCTCTATGGTGATATTATGGGATATTATGGAAGGCTCTGGTCTCTATGGTTATATTATGGGATATTATGGAAGGCCCTGGTCTCTATGGTGATATTATGGGATGTTATGGAAGGCTCTGGTCTCTATGGTGATATTATGGGATGTTATGGAAGGCTCTGGTCTCTATGGTGATATTATGGAAGGCTCTGGTCTCTATGGTGATATTATGGGATGTTATGGAAGGCTCTGGTCTGTATGGTGATATTATGGGATGTTATGGAAGGCTCTGGTCTCTATGGTGATATTATGAAAGGCTCTGGTTTCTATGGTGATATTATGGAAGGCTCTGATCTCTATGGTGATATTATGGGATGTTATGTAGGACTCTTATCTCTATGGTGATATTATGGGATGTTATGGAAGGCACTGATCTCTATGGTGATATTATGTGATGTTATGGAAGGCTCTGGTCTCTATGGTGATATTATGGGATGTTATGGAAGGCTCTGATCTCTATGGTGATATTATGGGATGTTATGGAAGGCTCTGATCTCTATGGTGATATTATGGGATGTTATGGAAGGCTCTGATCTCTATGGTAATATTATGGGATGTTATGGAAGACTCTGATCTCTATGGTGATATTATGGGATGTTATGGAAGGCTCTGGTCTCTATGGTGATATTATGGAAGGCTCTGATCTCTATGGTGATATTATGGGATGTTATGGAAGGCTCTGGTCTCTATGGTGATATTATGGGATGTTATGGAAGGCTCTGATCTCTATGGTGATATTATGGGATGTTATGGAAGGCTCTGATCTCTATGGTGATATTATGGAAGGCTCTGGTCTCTATGGTGATATTATGGGATGTTATGGAAGGCTCTGATCTCTACTGTGACATTATGGCGGGCTTTCAGCTCTGACAATCACAGAACGCTGACTGGGTTGATGGACATGCGCAATCAGACGTCTTGGGCGGGGTCAGCGGTTTAGTGGGCGGAGTTACTCCCGCTCTACTCGCAGGCTGTGTGGGCGTGGCCGGTATTGCAGCCGACGTCTGTACGTCAGGACGCGCTGTCACGTGACCAGGAAGCAGCTGTGCGGTTCACGTGACGCCGCTCCTTCCCCTCCTCCAGCCGTCTCCTCGTCCCGCGCTCTCCCGGACAGGTAGGGGAACCGCACACCGACCGCTCCGCCCCTCCCCCACCCCCGGGTCACACCTCCTCCTCACCCGGAGTCCCTCCACACACAACTACCGCCGGGCTGAGGCCACAGGGGGGCCCTGAGAACCTGTGCGGCCTGTGAGGCTTTCCACACCGGACACACGGCCTGAGAGAGGGAAGAACCCCCATCATTGTCCTCTATGGGGGACTACAACCCCCATCACTGTCCTCTATGGGGGACTACAACCCCCATCATTGTCCTCTATGGGGGACTACAACCCCCATCACTGTCCTCTATGGGGGACTACAACCCCCATCACTGTCCTCTATGGGGGACTACAACCCCCATCACTGTCCTCTATGGGGGACTACAACCCCCATCACTGTCCTCTATGGGGGACTACGACCCCCATCACTGTCCTCTATGGGGGACTACGACCCCCATCACTGTCCTCTATGGGGGACTACGACCCCCATCATTGTCCTCTATGGGGGACTACGACCCCCATCATTGTCCTCTATGGGGGACTACAACCCCCATCATTGTCCTCTATGGGGGACTACAACCCCCATCATTGTCCTCTATGGGGGACTACAACCCCCATCACTGTCCTCTATGGGGGACTCCGACCCCCGTCACTGTCCTCTATGGGGGACTCCGACCCCCATCATTGCCCCCCATGGGGGACTCCGACCCCCCCCATTGTCCTCCACTCCACGGGGGGATTATGACCCCCGGAGTGCAGCCAGGCCTACAACTCATCACATGTATGGAGGACTACAACTCCCATCATTGCACTTCATGGGGGACTACAACTCCTAGTGTGCAGCCAGGCTCACAGCTCATCACATTGTATGAAGGACTACAACTCCCTGCATTACAGAAGGGGGGAGGGGACTACATCTCATCACTCGGCAGTCTTGTGTGTGGGGGGACTACTACTCTCAGCATGCAGGAAGGAGTGATTATAACTCTGTGGATACAGTAGTAGTGGAGGGAGAACTCCCATCATGCAGTGCAACCTTTGGGGGGGGGGAGCATGGAGGAGAACCTGGGGAGGGAAATTTCCCATCATGCAGGTCATTGTGGAGGGGGGAGGGGCACATACAAATCAGTATAAATGAAGGTGGGGGTTGGGAATGTTGAAGATCGGAGAACGTCCTGTACGCCCATCCCCCATCGTGTATTAAAGTGGGTGTAAACCCTCCATATTCCCAGTGCAGTGACCGGCCTCAGGTGATACACAGAGATGATACAAATCCTCCTACATAAGTTGTACCTGTTTATCTGCCGTCTTCTCTACATCACTTCAGAATTTATACAGCTTGTCTGAGTTTAGAAAAAAAGGGGGCGGAGAGCTGCAGTTACTCTGCAGAGCTCAGTGAAAGCTGATTGGAGGGAAGAGACACAACCACCCCCCCTCCTCATCACATGGCACAGAGGAACAGAGCCGAGGCTGTCAATCACAGGCTGTGTGCTGGAGCTCCCTCCCCTGTCACCTTTTATCTCTTGGTGTCAGAAGTGACTCATGCAGACGGAAATAACACTCAGTGCTCTGGGCTGAGAGAAGAGGGATAGGCTTTGTTCTCTATCTGAGGATTACAATCACTGTACAGCACATGGAGACATCGATCTGATTCACACCCGACCACAGGGAGGAGAGGAGCTGCTGGGCCAAGATGAGGGCAGAGGGCGGGGCCACAGTTGGGAGAAGAGCTGGTGAGCGGGTCATGGTTGGATGAGAGGAGCTGGTGGGCGGGTCATGGCTAGGGGGGAGAGGAGTGAATGTGCTGCAGTTCGGAGCAGGGCAGCTGGTGGTCTATGGCTAAGAGGAGGAGGGCAGAGGCGGGGCTGGAGTTGGGAGGAGGGCAGAGGCGGGGCTGGAGTTGGGAGGAGGGCAGAGGCGGGGCTGGAGTTGGGAGGAGGGCAGAGGCGGGGCTGGAGTTGGGAGGAGGGCAGAGGCGGGGCTGGAGTTGGGAGGAGGGCAGAGGCGGGGCTGGAGTTGGGAGGAGGGCAGAGGCGGGGCTGGAGTTGGGAGGAGGGCAGAGGCGGGGCTGGAGTTGGGAGGAGGGCAGAGGCGGGGCTGGAGTTGGGAGGAGGGCAGAGGCGGGGCTGGAGTTGGGAGGAGGGCAGAGGCGGGGCTGGAGTTGGGAGGAGGGCAGAGGCGGGGCTGGAGTTGGGAGGAGGGCAGAGGCGGGGCTGGAGTTGGGAGGAGGGCAGAGGCGGGGCTGGAGTTGGGAGGAGGGCAGAGGCGGGGCTGGAGTTGGGAGGAGGGCAGAGGCGGGGCTGGAGTTGGGAGGAGGGCAGAGGCGGGGCTGGAGTTGGGAAGAGGGCAGAGGCGGGGCTGGAGTTGGGAGGAGGGCAGAGGCGGGGCTGGAGTTGGGAGGAGGGCAGAGGCGGGGCTGGAGTTGGGAGGAGGGCAGAGGCGGGGCTGGAGTTGGAAGCAGCTGGTGGGCGGGCCACGCTTGGGAGTAGAGGAGCTGGTCAGCTGTGGTTGAGAGGAGCGTAGCCGCTGCACTGGGTTCAGATGAGGGCAGAGACGGGGCTGGAGGAGGGCAGAGGCGGGGCTGGAGTTGGGCAGAGGTGGGGCTGTTGTCGGGAGGAGGGCAGAGGCAGGGCTGGAGTCGGGAGGAGGGCAGAGGCGGGTAGTGAGGAGGGCAGAGGCAGGGCTGGAGTCGGGAGGAGGGCAGAGGCGGGGCTGGAGTCGGGAGGAGGGCTGGAGTTGGGAAGAGGGCAGAGGCGGGGCTGGAGTTGGGAGGAGGGCAGAGGCGGGGATGGAGTTGGAAGCAGCTGGTGGGCCACGCTTGGGAGTAGAGGAGCTGGTCAGCTGTGGTTGAGAGGAGCGTAGCCGCTGCACTGGGTTCAGATGAGGGCAGAGGCGGGGCGGGAGTTGGGCAGAGGCGGGGCTGGAGTTGGGCAGAGGCGGGGCTGGAGTTGGGCAGAGGCGGGGCTGGAGTCGGAAGGAGGGCAGAGGCGGGGCTGGAGTCGGGAGGAGGGCAGAGGCGGGTCGGGAGGAGGGCAGAGGCGGGGCTGGAGTCGGGAGGAGGGCAGAGGCGGTTTGGGAGGAGGGCAGAGGCGGGGCTGGAGTCGGGAGGAGGGCAGAGGCGGGTCGGGAGGAGGGCAGAGGCGGGGCTGGAGTCGGGAGGAGGGCAGAGGCGGGGCTGGAGTTGGGAGGAGAGGAGGGCTGAGGGCAGTTCGGAGAGGAGCTGGTCGGCTGCTGTTGGGATCAGGGCAGCTGGTGGTCTATGGTTAATATGAGGACATTCCGCGGTTGGGTGGAGAACCTTCGGGGTTTGCTGTGATTGGGGCTCCTGGTGTTGCAGTAACTTGTTCTGGGCTTTCCATCCTCCTCACAACACACAGACACACTGGGACTTGTACTCTCATCATGGCGGGCAAAGCGTTCTCTTATATACAGTATCTGACAAAAGTAAGTACACCGCTCAGTGACATTTGTGTAAATCTTTTCTTCTATCTTTTCATGTGACAACATTGAAGAAATGACACTTGTCTACAATGTAAAGTAGTGAGTGTACAGCTTGTATAACAGTGTAAATTTGCTGTCCCCTCAAAATAACTCAACACACAGCCATTAATGTCTAAACCGCTGGAAACAAAAGTCAGTACACCCCTAAGTGAAAATCTCCAAATTGGGCCCAAAGTGTCAATATTTTGTGTGGCCTCCATTATTTTCAAGCACTGCCTTAACCCTCTTGGGCATGGAGTTCACCAGAGCTTCACAGGTTGTCATGGAGTCCTCTTCCCCTCCTCCATGACGACATCACAGAGCTGGTGGATGTTAGAGACCTTGTGCTCCTCCACTTTCTGTGCTGCAACCAGGTGAGGAGGACAAAGACAAGTGTGTCTTGTCTACAGTCAAGCATGGTGGTGGGAGTGTCATGGTCTGGGGGTACATGAGTGCTGCCGGCACTGGGGGGCTACAGATCATTGAGGGAACCATGAATGCCAACATGTACTGTGATATACTGAAGCAGAGCATGATCCCCTCCCTTCAGAGACTGGACCGCAGGGCAGTATTCCAACATGATAACCACCACTGCCTTGCTAAAGAAGCTGAGGGTAAAGGTGATGGACTGGCCAAGCATGTCTCCAGACCTAAATCCTATTGATCATCTGTGGGACATCCTCAACTGGAAGGTGGAGGAGCACAAGGTCTCTAACATCCACCAGCTCTGTGATGTCATCATGGAGGAGGGGAAGAGGACTCCAGTGACAACCTGTGAAGCTCTGGTGACCTCCATGCCCAAGAGGGTTAAGGCAGTGCTGGAAAATAATGGCGGCCACACAAAATATTGACACTTTGGGCCCAATTTGGAGATTTTCACTTAGGGGTGTACTGACTTTTGTTGCCAGCGGTTTAGACATTAATGGCTGTGTGTTGAGTTATTTTGAGGGGACAGTAAATTTACACTGTTATACAAGCTGTACACTCACTACTTTACATTGTAGACAAGTGTCATTTCTTCAGTGTTGTCACATGAAAAGAGAGAAGAAAAGATTTACACAAATGTCACTGAGGGGTGTACTTACTTTTGTGAAATACTGTAGGTCACAGTGGATGGGGGAGGAGAGCACCATGGTGGGAATGGTCCTCATGAAGACATCCTGTAATTCTCATATCATGTGATGTTGGGAGTTGCGGGTGATCTGTATGTTGGGTTGCAGAGCAGTGACCGTATTATTGGGTTATTCTGGGAATTGTAGTTCCTCCGGGAGGTGCAGCTTCAGAAAGCCGGGCGCCCTACTTCCATTTATGACAGAGCGAGTGGCCAACTCATCCAATGAGGCCCTGGGAGGAGCACTAGTGATGGGGGAAGGGTGGGGGAGGGGCATGTAGTAGTGGAGAGTAATTCTTCATACTGCTGTAGGGATTGGCAGCCATTCACTGATCCCTGTGCAGCCCCCAGGACCTCATAGGATGGGGGGGGGGGGGGGGAGGGGTTATGAATGTTTCCGTATATTATAAGGTGAACTGTATCTGTAGAGATAGGAAAACGGTATGAAAACCTAAACTGTCAGCTCTTCTGCCAATCATTGTAATACTCCTTATAATACTGGAGAAATCCCACTTCATTCCTGGTGATCCCACCACTCACCTTCCTGGCCATGGCGGGGAGGGGGGGGATGTGTAGTTGGGTTGTGTTCTTACTGCAATGCAGGAATCTGCTGCCGTACGGTGTGCCTTGGACATGTTCAGCCTCAGGGGAGGAGGAGTTGCACTGTAAGCAGCTCCTGGGATTGGTGACCCCCATGTGGTGAGCCCCGCCCCCTCGCCTTAGCTTTACCATGTAAAAGGTATATGGTGGTCACTCACGGTGGAGGAAGTGCTGATGAGATGAAAGCAGATGGAAATCCTAAGACCAGGCTTACACAAGCTCCAAAAGAGGGCGTGTCATGAGCGTTATTGACGTTCCTCCGAAACCTGCCATTGTGTGCGTTGCAGCGCCCGGCGCCCTTCACATGTTACATTAGCATCAGGGTGGATTTGATTTTAATCATCATTTTTAAAGAGCAACTGTCATTGCTGTCCCGCTGTTGGCTACTCCTACCTCTGTCCCCTCTTCTGCTGTCCTGGCTGTTGGCTCTTCCTCCTGCTGTCCCGCTGCTCCTCCTCCTCCGCTGTCCGGCCTGTCTCCTCCGCTGTCCGGCCTGTCTCCTCCGCTGTCCGGCCTGTCTCCTCCGCTGTCCGGCCTGTCTCCTCCGCTGTCCGGCCTGTCTCCTCCGCTGTCCGGCCTGTCTCCTCCGCTGTCCGGCCTGTCTCCTCCGCTGTCCGGCCTGTCTCCTCCGCTGTCCGGCCTGTCTCCTCCGCTGTCCGGCCTGTCTCCTCCGCTGTCCGGCCTGTCTCCTCCGCTGTCCGGCCTGTCTCCTCCGCTGTCCGGCCTGTCTCCCCCGCTGTCCGGCCTGTCTCCCCCGCTGTCCGGCCTGTCTCCCCCGCTGTCCGGCCTGTCTCCCCCGCTGTCCGGCCTGTCTCCCCCGCTGTCCGGCCTGTCTCCCCCGCTGTCCGGCCTGTCTCCCCCGCTGTCCGGCCTGTCTCCCCCGCTGTCCGGCCTGTCTCCCCCGCTGTCCGGCCTGTCTCCCCCGCTGTCCGGCCTGTCTCCCCCGCTGTCCGGCCTGTCTCCCCCGCTGTCCGGCCTGTCTCCCCCGCTGTCCGGCCTGTCTCCCCCGCTGTCCGGCCTGTCTCCCCCGCTGTCCGGCCTGTCGGCTCCTCCTCCGCTGTCGGCTCACTGACAGTCCCATTCACCTTAATGGGACAGCTGGTGATTGGACACCTGCTAACAGGCGCTGCCATGATAGATCTGAAATGACGGGGGCTCTTTATGGACTTATTCTTGCTTGTCATTAGAATCTTTAATATTTGCAAACAAAATGAAGGTTTCCTATTTAGAATAATAAGCTGTCAGGTTAGGAAAACGGCGATATCAGAACCAATCCAATCCATACAGTTTGTAGTGTACATAGATTTGCTAAACAATTTTGTATAAAGAAATATTCCTGAACTTTGGTTTATCTCACGATTACTGTGACATTGTGTGAATCCATCAATGCAGTGCATGTTATCTCTGCTTGCAGAGCTTGGATTCATTGAATGAGTTTACCAAAAAATGTAAATATTGCAGAATATACAGCATCATCCGCCATCACTATAGGGGTGTTATTTTCCGTCTGTAGTTATATAACTGGCAGGTGAAGGGGGTGGGGGAGGGAGGATAAGGGAAAATGATGTGGTATTCATATGAAAATGGAATAGATATACAAGGAGGAGAATATCCAATAGAACGATCGATCGAAAGTATAGTTGTATTGGGCCCTGTTTATTGTTTATTTTTTGTGTTGTCATCGTGTTTTTTTTTTTTTTTTATTTGCAAATCGAATTTAAATGTATTAGTTTTGTTTTAAAGTGTAAATCAAAAATTTGTGTTAATAAAAATTATATGAAAAATACATTTTCATACAAATCAAAAAAACAAACTGATTTTAAATCCCCAAAAATTCAGATTTTTATTTTTTTTATTTAAATCATTTTATTTTATTCACCCTGGTTGGTGCAGCCAGGTTTTGTCGCTCCCCAAACGCTTCCATTGATAGCGCTGTAAATGTGCTGCAAACACATAAAAAGTAAAAGTACTCCTTTGGCGTTTTCAGTGCATTTTTGAGTTACGTTTGGGGTCGGTTCACACCACATGCAGTTCTCCAGAGGGTCTGCCGTCACGAAAGGGGGGTGGGGGGTGTGTCCTGTTTTAACACTTAAATATGTTGCACTCAGACTTAGGGTGTAACATGCATCATGCAACTCCCTAAATCAGAGTGTAACATGTTCCAGAAGTTGCTTAGCTTAGGGGGGCGCTGTGGATAAACTTCCAAAGCTCTGACCTGTCGGGTGCACAGCTCTTCCTGGCTGTGTGCACTAATAGGATGAAAAAGTTTGGCCCCTGCAAAGAGTCAGTAAATAATGCTTCAGCCCGGCTCTATCCAGACCATGCTCCCACTGTCTCGTTTCGTCCCACTCACGGCTTAGTCATGGAGGTCCTCCATGACTAAGCCCTGTGGGTGGCGCATGGCCTTGATGGAGCTTGACTGAAGCCGTATCTACACTCAGTCTGATTTTTTATTTTTTTTCCTTTCTTTAGAACGTTGTGGAAGTTGGCACCAGCCTTTTAATCCAGGGGCCTCAAACTGGCGACCCCTCCAGCTGTTGCGTCACTACAAGTCCCATCATGCCTCTGACTGAGGGAGTCCTGCTTGTTACTGTCAGCCTTGTAATGCCTCATGGGACTTTTGCAACAGCTTGAGGTCCGCCAGTTTGAGACCCCCTGCTTTAATCACTTCCCAGCTTCCATTTTATATATATATATATATATATGTGTGTGTGTGTTTTTGTCTGGAAGTGGTATCATAATTTGCAGCCAGCGGTGGGTTTTTATGTAGAAGTGACCTGAGTGGCTATACAGACCCCCCATCACTTGTACAGGGTATGGAAGAGCCGAGCCGCTCCCCCTCCAGACTCAGCTGCAGACAGGAAGAGGAAGGTATATCCGAAATCCGCTCTCGGTTTGATCGGATGCTTTTGAGGGCAGAGGAGAAATGTGGGGTCAGTAAAGAGGACTGGTCACTACCCATTCTATGTTGTTCATCCCTTGGGATAGCGATAAAGTTGATCCAAAAAGAAATTAAAAGGGACAGTGTAAAAAGAAAAATGTAAGTAAATGCCCCCTCCCCCCATGCTCACGTGTATATGTGAACGCACACGTAGGTCGCACACACATATGTAAATGGTGATCGCAACACACGTGTGGGGTAGTGTCTTGGCCTTAGAGTGTCATTGGTTGTTAGGGTGCTGGCAGCCTGCCCACCTACCCTATGACACCTCATGACACCGATCAGGACAAACCTGAGTCCTGTGCTCACGGCAGCCTGGGGGGGGGGATCCCGGACTACACCCCGGAATGCCCTCAGCACCCCGAGAAACACTGATAGAAAGAGATTCAACTTCAATGCTGAGAAGGAAATCCTCGCGACATCTGTAATTAACCTCTTCAGTGCTGTGCTATAGCCAAAAGACGGTCACAGCGTGGCACTCCACTTCTGGGAGGTCATCCATGGAAGTCCTCCCAGAATCCCAACCCCTGTGCACCAGGGGCGCCCTCTGTGCCTGCTCTCTCCTTAGGACACTGCTGATCGGGGTAAAGGGCCAATCACACCGACCCTTTACCATGTGATCAGATGTGTCCAATCACAGCTGATCACATGTAAACAGACTTGCCGGTTATTGTCTCTCCTTTCCTCATGCACTGTGTCTGTGTGAGGAAAGGAGAGACGATAACTGGCAAGGATGTTGGCACATTGTTTACACTAATAACCGGTGCGGCCTCACCAAGTGCCGGCCTGTGCGTCCTCTCCAGGCTCCGGCCTGTGCGGCCTCACCAAGTGCCGGCCTGTGCGGCCTCTCCAGGCGCCGGCTTGTGCGTCCTCTCCAGGCGCCGGCCTGTGCGTCCTCTCCAGGCTCCGGCCTGTGCGGCCTCACCAAGTGCCGGCCTGTGCGGCCTCTCCAGGCTCCGGCCTGTGCGTCCTCTCCAGGCTCCGGCCTGTGCGTCCTCTCCAGGCTCCGGCCTGTGCGGCCTCACCAAGTGCCGGCCTGTGCGGCCTCTCCAGGCTCCGGCCTGTGCGTCCTCTCCAGGCTCCGGCCTGTGCGGCCTCACCAAGTGCCGGCCTGTGCGGCCTCTCCAGGCTCCGGCCTGTGCGTCCTCTCCAGGCTCCGGCCTGTGCGTCCTCTCCAGGCTCCGGCCTGTGCGTCCTCTCCAGGCTCCGGCCTGTGCGTCCTCTCCAGGCTCCGGCCTGTGCGTCCTCTCCAGGCTCCGGCCTGTGCGTCCTCTCCAGGCGTCGGCCTGTGCGTCCTCTCCAGGCGCCGGCCTGTGCGTCCTCTCCAGGCGCCGGCCTGTGCGTCCTCTCCAGGCGCCGGCCTGTGCGTCCTCTCCAGGCGCCGGCCTGTGCGTCCTCTCCAGGCGCCGGCCTGTGCGTCCTCTCCAGGCGCCGGCCTGTGCGTCCTCTCCAGGCGCCGGCCTGTGCGGCCTCTCCAGGCGCCGGCCTGTGCGGCCTCTCCAGGCGCCGGCCTGTGCGGCCTCTCCAGGCGCCGGCCTGTGCGGCCTCTCCAGGCGCCGGCCTGTGCGGCCTCTCCAGGCGCCGGCCTGTGCGTCCTCTCCAGGCGCCGGCCTGTGCGTCCTCTCCAGGCGCCGGCCTGTGCGTCCTCTCCAGGCGCCGGCCTGTGCGTCCTCTCCAGGCTCCGGCCTGTGCGGCCTCTCCAGGCTCCGGCCTGTGCGTCCTCTCCAGGCGCCGGCCTGTGCGTCCTCTCCAGGCGCCGGCCTGTGCGTCCTCTCCAGGCGCCGGCCTGTGCGTCCTCTCCAGGCGCCGGCCTGTGCGTCCTCTCCAGGCGCCGGCCTGTGCGGCCTCATCGGTGAAGAAGAAAAATCAGTTCTTTACAAAATTTTAGAACCAAAATTAAGAGAAATTTTTTTTTTTTTCAATATTTTCTGTATTTTTTTTTTTTCTGTTAATTTAGCAAAAAATTTAAACCCCCCCAGTGGTGATTAACTGCTTTCCGCCCGCCCACTGTCAAATGATGGAGGGACGGTGCGGCTCTTGTTCTGGGAGGATGTCGTATGACGGCGCCCCAGAACGGCCGCTATCGCCAGCCCTGTTTTGCTAGGACATGGCGACCCCGATCTCTGTAAAGAACTGCAGCTCTTTAATCATGTGATCGGCGGTGTCTAATCACAGCCCGTCGCATGTAAATACAGAAGTGCCGGTAATCGACTCTCATCGCCTCACACTGACAGAGTGTATGGCGAAGAGTGCCGATCAGCAGCATCTCCTCTCAGGGGAGACCTGGCGAGGTAATCGGGGCATTGATTGCAGGAAAGCCTCAGTCAGTGCCACCTATCAGTGCTCACCAGTGCGGCATATTAGTGCCACCACATCAGTGAAGGAAAAAAAAAATTGCTTATTTACAAAATTTACTGACAGAAACTAAGAAACTTTTTTTTTTTTTTAACAGCAGTGATTAAATCCCACCAAAAGAAAGCTTTATTTGTGTGAAGAAAATGTATAAAAAAATTAGTTTGGGTACAGTGTTGCATGACCGTGCAATTGTCATTCAAAGTATGACAGTGCTGGAAATTGACCTGGGCAGGAAGGGGGGGGGGGTTGCCCGGTATTGAAGGGGTTAAAGTGTAATTTTAGTCAGAAAATGTTGGGTGACATCAGGCCGGCCCCCTTTTTGCCGGTATATCTGTGCAAAACATAAAAAATAAGCGCCTATACAGTAATACGCTGTGTCCTCCTGGCTCTGCACATGCTCAGTTCTTTATTTTTAGGCACTGTGCCGAATTTGTAGGGGCCGATTTGCTGATAGCCTATTGATCTCCTGCTGCTCGGGGGTCTGGGCTTCAGCAGAATGGCCGTCTCCGGTAAGAAGAAACGGAAGCAATGCTGGAGGCAATTCACAGCACTGATATTGGTAGCAGAATTGTTAATGTGGAAAGTATATTCCGTGCTAAAGAACGTTTTGTGTGTGTTTTTTTTTTTTTTTTTTTTTATCAAGTTATGGGTGGAGTTCTACTTTAATTCTGAAAGAAATGTAAATGTTTGTCTAAGCGTGGCGGGGGTCCTTCTGGAGGCAGGCGTGGCGGGGGTCCTGGAGGCAGGCGTGGCGGGGGTCCTTCTGGAGGCAGGCGTGGCGGGGGTCCTTCTGGAGGCAGGCGTGGCGGGGTCCTTCTGGAGGCAGGCGTGGCGGGGGTCCTTCTGGAGGCAGGCGTGGCGGGGGTCCTTCTGGAGGCAGGCGTGGCGGGGGTCCTTCTGGAGGCAGGCGTGGCGGGGGTCCTTCTGGAGGCAGGCGTGGCGGGGGTCCTGGAGGCAGGCGTGGCGGGGGTCCTGGAGGCAGGCGTGGCGGGGGTCCTGGAGGCAGGGATGGCGGGGGTCCTGGAGGCAGGCGTGGCGGGGGTCCTGGAGGCAGGCGTGGCGGGGGGGTCCTGGAGGCAGGCGTGGCGGGGGTCCTTCTGGAGGCAGGGATGGCGGGGGTCCTTCTGGAGGCAGGCGTGGCGGGGGTCCTTCTGGAGGCAGGCGTGGCGGGGGTCCTTCTGGAGGCAGGCGTGGCGGGGGTCCTTCTGGAGGCAGGCGTGGCGGGGGTCCTTCTGGAGGCAGGGGTGGCGGGGGTCCTTCTGGAGGCAGGGGTGGCGGGGGTCCTTCTGGAGGCAGGCGTGGCGGGGGTCCTTCTGGAGGCAGGCGTGGCGGGGGTCCTTCTGGAGGCAGGCGTGGCGGGGGTCCTTCTGGAGGCAGGCGTGGCGGGGGTCCTACTGGAGGCAGGCGTGGCGGGGGTCCTACTGGAGGGCGATGAAGAGATTTCTCTTGTATAGTGTGGAAGGTGTGAGAGTCGGAGATGATTGATTGGTGAGCGAGGTGTGAGATTGGATCAGAGAGCGATGTCTGTGTATTGCTGGGCATGTCTGTTCTGTACAGGATAATTGGCACCGAGGTGACACTCCATACGGGAGTCTCGTCCCCAACGATCTGAAATGGGGGGGGGGGGGGCCTGCTGGTTGGAGTGTTTTGTATCGGGTGACATTGGCGCCGTAAACGTGTTTTTTGTATGAAGTCTGGGCTGCCGCCGCTGTAAGAAGGTGTGGGGGGGGAGGGGGGCTGCTGGTGGTTTGTTGAAGGAAACTGACAATCTCAACTGAGCATCAATTCTATCTACAGGAGCTGAGTGGAGGTCACAGAGCTATGAATCCCTCACCCTCCACCTCTATAGCTTTGTTATTGCCGGGCTGAGCAGTATTGTGCCCCCCAGAGACTCGCATGACCTACTTTCTGATCTTGCGACATTTTTACAAAAGTTGCGGATTAACAAATGCTTACTGTTGCATCAGGTGATCTGCATCAGAACTGCATGTCTCGTGGTTCCTCTCACCCATCTCTTGTGCCTGGACTACATGTCCCATGATTCCTTGCACCCTGCCCATAATGCGTATGTAACCCTGCACCAGTGTCCTGTGTCTGGACCACATGCTCCATGGTTCCTCGCACCCAGTCCATAATGCGTATGTGTGCCTGCACCAGTGTCCTGTGTCTGGACCACATGCTCCATGGTTCCTCGCACCCAGTCCATAATGCGTATGTGTGCCTGCACCAGTGTCCTGTGTCTGGACTACATGCCCCATGGTTCCTCATCCCCAAGCCATGATGCATTTGTTTGCCTGCACTGATAGCAGGAGCTAATATTCTGTGTCAGGACTACATGTCCCATGGTTTCACACAGCCAGCCCATAATATGTATGTGTGTGCCTACTCTCATAACATCGGTGATATCCTGCTTTGGGATTACATGACCCATGATTCTTTGTGCGCCTAGTTCATAATGCGTATGTGTGCCCACTCTAATGGCATCAGGTGGCATCTTGTGTTGGCACTACATTTCCCATCATTCCCTGTGTGTGCACTTTACTACAGCTCCAGCTGGGCGCTCCCAAACCTTTGTATTCCTGACTGGGAGCACTATGACGGGGTGGCTATGATGGGGCTCCGGGGGGGGGGGGACATGCATATCCACCTACGGATGGAAATAGTAGGGAATACATTTTGTTGCAAAGCCAATAGGAAAGCAGCAATAGAAGTACATGAGGTGCTACATATATAATGTATTACCAGGGGTCAGTTAGTGTTGGGTGGGGTGGAGGGCCAGTTAGTGTTGGGTGGGGGGAGGGCCGGTTAGTGTTGGGTGGGGTGGAGGGCCGGTTAGTGTTGGGTGGGGTGGAGGGCCGGTTAGTGTTGGGTGGGGTGGAGGGCCGGTTAGCGTTGGGTGGGGTGGAGGGCCGGTTAGCGTTGGGTGGGGTGGAGGGCCGGTTAGCGTTGGGTAGGGTGGAGGGCCGGTTAGCGTTGGGTGGGGTGGAGGGCCGGTTAGCGTTGGGTGGGGTGGAAGGCCGGTTAGCGTTGGGTGGGGGGGGCCGGGCCGGTTAGCGTTGGGTGGGGTGGAGGGCCGGTTAGCGTTGGGTGGGGTGGAAGGCCGGTTAGCTTTGGGTGGGGTGGAAGGCCGGTTAGCGTTGGGTGGGGGGGGCCGGGCTGGTTAGCGTTGGGTGGGGTGGAGGGTTGGGTGGGGTGGAAGGCCGGTTAGCGTTGGGTGGGGGGAGGAGGGCCGGTCAGCGTTGGGTGGGGGGAGGAGGGCCGGTCAGCGTTGGGTGGGGGGAGGAGGGCCGGTCAGCGTTGGGTGGGGGGAGGAGGGCCGGTCAGCGTTGGGTGGGGGAGGGCCGGTTAGCGTTGGGTGGGGGAGGGCCGGTTAGCGTTGGGTGGGGGAGGGCCGGTTAGCGTTGGGTGGGGGAGGGCCGGTTAGCGTTGGGTGGGGGAGGGCCGTTTAGCGTTGGGTGGGGGGAGGGCCGTTTAGTGTTGGGTGGGGAAGGCCGGTCAGTGTAGGGTGGGGGGAGGAGGGCCGGTTAGCGTTGGGTGGGGGGAGGAGGGCCGGTTAGCGTTGGGTGGGGGGAGGAGGGCCGGTTAGCGTTGGGTGGGGGCGGTTAGTGTTGGGTGGGGGGGAGGGCCGGTTAGTGTGGGGGGTTGTTAGTGTTGGGTGGGGGGAGGAGGGCCGGTTAGTGTGGGGGGTTGTTAGTGTTGGGTGGGGGGAGGGGGGCCGGTTAGTGTTGGGTGGGGGGGAGGGCCGGTTAGTGTGGGGGGTTGTTAGTGTTGGGTGGGGGGAGGAGGGCCGGTTAGTGTGGGGGGTTGTTAGTGTTGGGTGGGGGGAGGGGGGCCGGTTAGTGTTGGGTGGGGGGGAGGGCCGGTTAGTGTGGGGGGTTGTTAGTGTTGGGTGGGGGGAGGAGGGCCGGTTAGTGTGGGGGGTTGTTAGTGTTGGGTGGGGGGAGGAGGGCCGGTTAGTGTGGGGGGTTGTTAGTGTTGGGTGGGGGGAGGGGGGCCGGTTAGTGTTGGGTGGGGGGGAGGGCCGGTTAGTGTGGGGGGTTGTTAGTGTTGGGTGGGGGGGGCGGGCCGGTTAGTGTGGGGGGTTGTTAGTGTTGGGTGGGGGGAGGGGGGCCGGTTAGTGTTGGGTGGGGGGAGGAGGGCTGGTTAGTATTAGGTGGGAATTCATAGTGTGGTGCAGCGCCTTCCTTTCCATGCCGGGATCCGGTGATGAATGTTTAGTAGACATGTGATTGATGGGGAACGTTCGGCTAATATTGGATTTCTCGGAGAGCCCTCATATGTCCGGATCATCTTAATATAATGGAACAGAGCGACCTCCTGACCCCCCAATCTGCCCAGAGGGAAGACCCGGTCACCTTTCATTTCTTAATTTCCTGCCTTCCCCCGACGTTTTATTACACCGAGCGTTATTTCCACACCAGAGGAGCGAATTCCGTCATTACTGTCAAGGGGGGGGGGGAGGGGCGGATCGCTGCAAGTCACCTATGCGGTGTGTAGACAGTGAAAAAACACTTCATTATTCATTCGTTTCAAAATGTATCCATTTTCTTTATTTTTTTGTGATTTTTAATTATTGAATTTCTGTTCCTTAGTGACAATTATCGGACGCAGAGTCGGGAATACCGCAGAATTATTCTGCTGGTCCTCTTCATTACCACTGGAAGACCCGGCCTTTTTCTGACAATTCCCACGTGTAATAATCTGTAATTTTTTTTTTTTTTGCTAGAAATTACGTAGAAGCCCCAAACATTATATATACTCCTTTTTTTTTTTTTTTTTTAAAAGCTGAGGCCCTAGTGAATAAAATGGTGTGTGTTGCAATTTTTTATGTCATGCTGTATTTATGCAGTGGTTGTTGGGGAAAATAAATAAATAAAATACTTTTAATATTGCACAAAAACACAATATAATACCCAATTGTTTGGTAAAGTATAAAAGATGTCCGCTGCAATGTCGCAGTCCCGCTAAAAATCACTGATCACCGCCATTACTAGTAGTGTTAATAAAAAAAAAAAAATGCCATAAATCTATCCCCTATTTTGTAGACGCGATAACTTTTACGCAAACCAATCAATTTACACTTATTTTATTTATAATTTTTACCAAAAATAAGTAGAAGAATACACATTGGTCTAAACTGATGAAGAAATTAGATTTTTTTTATTGGCTAGGAGTTATATATATATATCTCAATTTATTTTATTTGTCAGTCTTTTCTTCTTTATAGCGCAAAAAATAAAAAACGCAGAGGTGATTAAATACCACCAAAAGAAATCTCTATTTGTTGAAAAAAAAAAGACGTCAACTTTGGGTTTAACATCGCAATTGTCAGTTAAAGTAGCGCAGTGCCGGATCACAAAAAATGGGCTGGTCATTTAAGGAGGGGGAGGGGGTAAATCCTTCTGGGGCTGAGGTGGTTAATGCACAAAGTCACAATAAAATACCCAATTGTTTGGTAAAATATAAAATATGATGTTACGCCGAGTAAATAGATACCAAACATATAAGAACAAATTAAAATTTAAATGAGAGGGGAAGGAAAGAGAGGTGCCAAGCGGACTTTGGTGTAGAAGAGTTTAATATAAAAAAGTAAAATGAACAAAAAAAAAAATGCACTCACAAGATTGTAAGGGGGCGAGAGGGCGGAGTACAGTGGAGGATGATCAGTCTGTAATGGGCGGGGGGGACTGGCAGTCCAGGGAGAGCCGACAATCCGAGGGACCAAAGACGAGCCGAGGCTGGAGAAGGCGGGGCACCACTAGGCAGACGGTGCAAGAGCTGCGTTGGACACCTGGAAAGATCCTTTAGTCTGGGCGAAGGAGAAATTTGACCCCAGAACTCTCCATGAAGAGGACATGTCACAAAGGATGTTTTAAAAATTCCTTGTGACAACAATAAAAGTGATAGGGGGGGGGGAATTAAAGGGACAGTGTAGAAAAAAAACATAGTAACAATTATGGCAGTTGCACGGGAGTGCGCAATTTTAAAGCGTGATGTGTTTGGTATCTATTTGCCTGGTGTAACTTCATATTTTACCCAAAAATTGGGTTATGTATTGTGTGTTTTTTTTTTTTTTTTTATTAAAATTCAAAAAAGTGTATTTTTGGTTTTCTAAAACGCAAAACCCACCATTTTTTCTCTAGAGACTCTGCTTTTAAAAATATATAATATTTGGGGGATCTAAGTACCGTGTTTATCGGCGTATAACACTCACCCTAACTTTGAGAGGGAAATTTCAGGGAAAAAAAACGTTGCGCAGCCCCCCCTTTGCGTTGCGCAGCCCCCCCTTTGCGTTGCGCAGCCCCCCCCCTTTGCGTTGCGCAGCCCCCCCTTTGCGTTGCGCAGCCCCCCCCTTTGCGTTGCGCAGTCCCCTTCCCCTGCACAGTACACAGCCGCCTTTCATTATAAAGCCCCCTGCACTCCCAGGAGAGACCCCCAGTCTCCTGGGACAGCACTGCCAGCATACTCTAAAGTTAAGAACAAATCACTGCCAGCCCTTCTCATACACGGCTCCTCCTGGGTCACTCTCATTGTAAACCGAAGCTTCTAAATACCTCATTTAATGCCGTTCTTTCTTGGACCTGGTCACGTGACCGCTCTCCTCTGACGTTTTATTACCAGTCACGTGACCGCTCTCAACTGACGTTTTATTGCCGGTCACGTGACCGCTCTCCTCTGACATTTTATTGCCGGTCACGTGACCGCTCTCCTCTGACGTTTTATGGCCGGTCACGTGACCGCTCTCCTCTGACGTTTTATGGCCGGTCACGTGACCGCTCTCCTCTGACGTTTTATGGCCGGTAACGTGACCGCTCTCCTCTGACGTTTTATGGCCGGTCACGTGACCGCTCTCCTCTGACGTTTTATGGCCGGTCACGTGACCGCTCTCCTCTGACGTTTTATGGCCGGTCACGTGACCGCTCTCCTCTGACGTTTTATGGCCGGTAACGTGACCGCTCTCCTCTGACGTTTTATGGCCGGTAACGTGACCGCTCTCCTCTGACGTTTTATCGCCGGTCACGTGACCGCTCTCCTCTGACGTTTTATTGCCGGTCACGTGACCGATCTCCTCTGACGTTTTATTGCCGGTCACGTGACCGATCTCCTCTGACGTTTTATTGCCGGTCACGTGACCGCTCTCCTCTGACGTTTTATGGCCGGTCACGTGACCGCTCTCCTCTGACGTTTTATGGCCGGTAACGTGACCGCTCTCCTCTGACGTTTTATGGCCGGTCACGTGACCGCTCTCCTCTGACGTTTTATGGCCGATAACGTGACCGCTCTCCTCTGACGTTTTATGGCCGGTCACGTGACCGCTCTCCTCTGACGTTTTATGGCCGGTAACGTGACCGCTCTCCTCTGACGTTTTATGGCCGGTCACGTGACCGCTCTCCTCTGACGTTTTATGGCCGATAACGTGACCGCTCTCCTCTGACGTTTTATGGCCGGTAACGTGACCGCTCTCCTCTGACGTTTTATGGCCGGTAACGTGACCGCTCTCCTCTGACGTTTTATGGCCGGTAACGTGACTGCTCTCCTCTGACGTTTTATCGCCAGTCACGTGACCGCTCTCCTCTGACGTTTTTGCCGGTCACGTGACCGCTCTCCTCTGACGTTTTATTGCCGGTCACGTGACCGCTCTCCTCTGACGTTTTATTGCCGGTCACGTGACCGCTCTCCTCTGACGTTTTATGGCCGGTCACGTGACCGCTCTCCTCTGACGTTTTATGGCCGGTAACGTGACCGCTCTCCTCTGACGTTTTATGGCCGGTCAC
Organism: Aquarana catesbeiana; assembly: GCF_042186555.1. Taxonomy (NCBI): domain Eukaryota; kingdom Metazoa; phylum Chordata; class Amphibia; order Anura; family Ranidae; genus Aquarana; species Aquarana catesbeiana. The sequence continues at coordinate 1,094,739 of NC_133328.1, read as the reverse complement.
GTGACCGCTCTCCTCTGACGGTTTATCGCCGGTCACGTGACCGCTCTCCTCTGACGGTTTATCGCCGGTCACGTGACCGCTCTCCTCTGACGGTTTATCGCCGGTCACGTGACCGCTCTCCTCTGACGTTTTATCGCCGGTCACGTGACCGCTCCCCTCCTCCAATCTAAAGCTACACTTGGAGGAGGAGCAGCCGGAAAGAGCGGCGAGGTATTTAGAGGCTTCGATTTATATTGAGAGTGACCCCGGAGGAGCGGTGTATGAGAGGGGGCTGGTAATGCAGTCCCAGGGCCAGGAGGGGCGGGGCGTGCGCCCTGACACCCCCCCAAATGTGTGGCACCCTTGGGTGGACCGCCCAATTTCCCCATTTGCGAAAAAAATCTCGACGTATAACGCGCACGCACTGTTTGCTCTCTGTTTTCAAGGGGAAAAAATTGCGTGTTATACGCCGAAAAATACGATAATTTTCTAGCAAAAATACGGATTGTTACATATAAACAAAATGTGCCAGAAAAGGGTGGGGGGGGGGGGGGTCAAATGGTTAAAAACTGCATTTTGTATTTCCTCAGCTTATCTTTGTGTGACATTAAAATTTTGATATGAATAATTTGAGTGTGACAAATACAGTGCCTTGAAAAAGTATTCATACCCCTTGAAATTTCCCACATTTTGTCATTTTACAACCAAAAACATAAATGTATTTTATTGGGATTTTATGTGATAGACCAACACAAAGTGGCACATAATTGTGAAGTGGAAGTAAAATGATAAATGATACAAATAAATATGTGAAAAGTGTGTGTGGCGGGGGGCTGGGATCACACTGGTACGACACGACTTTCCTCCTACTTTGCCCTGCAACTTCGGTTCCACTTCCATCCGACTTGAATGAACAAGATAACTTTGCTGTGACTTTCGGATAGTCGGACTTGTCCTTTGACCAATCAAAACAATCCCAGAGTGACATAAATTTTAGTGCCTCTGTAATCACCATGTCACAAGTCAGATGGTTAGGACAAGGATCTTACTTTGATTCGACTTCAATGATATTCAATGGGCTGAAGTAGGACCAAAGTAGTGCAGGAACCTTTTTCAAAGTCGGACTGACTTGTGTCGGACCGGTTGAGACGGCTCTCATTGATTTACACACGTCATGTGACATGTTCTCCCAAAGTCGGAGCGTATGTCGTACCAGTGTGAATCCGGCCTTACTCTGATACCTCTAACTAAAATCTAGGGGAACCAATTGCCTTCAGAAGTCACCTAATTAGTAAATAGAGTCCACCTGTGTGTTATTTAATCTCAGTATAAATACAGCTGTTCTGTGAAGCCCTCAGAGGTTTGTTAGAGAACCTTAGTGAACAAACAGCATCATGAAGGCCAAGGAACACACCAGACAGGTCAGGGATAAAGTTGTGGAGAAGTATAAAGCAGGGTTAGGTTATAAAAAAATCTCCCAAGCTTTGATCATCTCACGGAGCTCTGTTCAATCCATCATCAGAAAATGGAAAGAGTATGGGACAACTGCAAACCTACCAAGACATGGCCGTCCACCTAAACTGACCGGCCGGGCAAGGAGAACATTCATCAGAGAAGAGCCAAGAGGTCCATGGTAACTCTGGAGGAGCTGCAGAGATCCACAGCTCAGGTGGGAGAATCTGTCCACAGGACAACTATTAGTCGTGTTCTCCACAAATCTGCCCTTTATGGAAGAGTGACAAGAAGAAAGACATTGGTGAAAGAAAGTCATAAGAAGTCCTGTTTGTAGTTTGTGAGAAGCCATGTGGAGGACACAGCAAACATGTGGAAGAAGGTGATCTGGTCAGAGGAGACCAAAATTCTACATTATGGTCTAAAGCCAAAACGCTATGTGTGGGGAAAACTAACACTGCACATCACCCTGAACACACCATCCCCACCGTGAAACATGGTGGTGGCAGCATCATGTGGTGGGGAGGCTTTTCTTCAGCAGGGACAGGGAAGCTGGTCAGAGTTGATGGGAAGATGGATGGAGACAAATACAGGACAATCTTAGAAGAAAACCTGTTAGAGTCTACAAAAGACTTGAGACCGGGGGGGAGGTTCACCTTCCAGCAGGACAACGACCCGAAACATCCAGCCAGAGCTACAATGGAATGGTTTAGATCAAAGCATATTCATGTGTTAGAATGTCACAGTCCAGACCTAAATCACATTGAGAATCTGTGACAAGACTTGAAAATTGCTGTTCACAGACGCTCTCCATCCAATCTGACAGAGCTTGAGATATTTTACAAAGAAGAATGGGCAGAAATGTCCTCTCTAGATGTGCAAAGCTGGTAGAGACATCCCCAAAAAGACTTGTAGAGAAAGGGGGTTCTACAAAGTATTGACTCCGGGGGGCGCCATACAAATGCCCCTCCCCCACACTTTTCACATATTTATTTGTATCATTCATCTTTTTACTTCCACTTCACAATTATGTGACACTTTGTGTTGGTCTATCACATAAAATCCCAATAAAATACATTTACGTTTTTGGTTGTAACAAAATGTGGGGAATTTCAAGGGGTATGAATACTTTTTCAAGGCACTGTATTCAATAAAGAAATTGGGAAGGGGACAGGTTCCTTTTGTAAAGAAGTTTTGTAAATGATAAACTACAATGTATTCTGTATATTTCTACACACATCGGGTCCTTCCCCATGAGATGTTTATATTGAAGGAAAACACATCGGACATTTATCTCTATATGAGTCTCCGGCAGATTAGATTTATACGGTAAACTCCACCGGGAAAATGACAGCCGTCGCCTCGGGCGATGTCACCTTTTCTGTCCCTTTCCCGTTCGCGTCGTACACGTTGCCCGCAGCCTTACAGCCGCTCTGAGGAGTCGCTATAATTGAGTTAGGGGGCTGCTGACGGGACGGACTGAGGTCTAAGTGCTTTATAACTGCAAAATCAAATCTGAAAACGCCTTGAAAGCGACAATGAGAGGAGTCATTAGAGGCCTAATGTGGTGAGATCACCCCACCGTGAGGCTTTGCACCTTGTCTATGGACTGGAAATGAAGTTATCAGTGAAGGTGACTTGTTCCTTCAACGTCTGGTGACCAACTAATAGAGAGTTTACCAGAGGAGCTCTTCATTTCTTACACAGGGTCTGCCGCGTGGTTTTGGACCTTTTTAATTCCAGTAAAGGCAAAAAATAAATACTTCGTTGCTTGAGTCGTTCTCGCTTTAAAGGTTATCTGTGTTATGTATGGTGGTTGTTAGCAGGAAGTTCACAGCTGCTGGTCATAGGCCACCGCTCAGGTGTGACCCTCGTATCTGGGTGACCACAATTACATAGATGTTACCGTATGTCTGGGCAAAAGAGAAAAAACAAAAAACTGCAGTACCCCCCCCCCCCCGTGATTTGTCATTTTAGTTTGTCCCTTCAACCCCCTACCCCAGCGTCCCTTCAACCCCCTTCCCGCCCTTCCCCAGCGTCCCTTCAACCCCCTTCCCGCCCCACCCCAGCGTCCCTTCAACCCCCTTCCCGCCCCACCCCAGCGTCCCTTCAATCCCCTTCCCGCCCCACCCCAGCGTCCCTTCAACCCCCTTCCCGCCCTTCCCCAGCGTCCCTTCAACCCCCTTCCCGCCCCACCCCAGCGTCCCTTCAACCCCCTTCCCGCCCCACCCCAGCGTCCCTTCAACCCCCTTCCCGCCCTTCCCCAGCGTCCCTTCAACCCCCTTCCCGCCCCACCCCAGCGTCCCTTCAACCCCCTTCCCGCCCCACCCCAGCGTCCCTTCAACCCCCTTCCCGCCCCACCCCAGCGTCCCTTCAACCCCCTTCCCGCCCCACCCCAGCATCCCTTCAACCCCCTTCCCGCCCTTCCCCGGCGTCCCTTCAACCCCCCTTCCCGCCCTTCTCCAGCGTCCCTTCAACCCCCTTCCCGCCCTTCTCCAGCGTCCCTTCAACCCCCTTCCTGCCCCACCCCAGCGTCCCTTCAGCCCCCTTCCCGCCCCACCCCAGCGTCCCTTCAACCCCCTTCCTGCCCCACCCCAGCGTCCCTTCAACCCCCTTCCCGCCCCACCCCAGCGTCCCTTCAACCCCCTTCCCGCCCCACCCCAGCGTCCCTTCAACCCCCTTCTCGCCCAACCCCAGTGTCACTTTAACCACCAGCCGTGACCTTTTCTAGCACTTATTGTTCACATGTAACAATCAGTATTTTTTTCCTAGAAAATTATGTAGAACCCCCCCCCAACATTTTATATATAAAATATATTTTATGTTTTTTTTTTTTTTTTTTTAGTTTTTTTTTTAAAGCAGAGGCCCTAGATAATTGGTGAGTTTTGAAATTTTTTGTGTCATCTGAGGTTTGCACACTTGTTTTGTAAAAAAAATACACTTTTTAAAAAAAAAAATTTGAATGCAAATAAACATAAACCAAGTTTTTGGAGTAAATGGACACCAACCATGCCACGCTTTAAAATTGCCCGTCCATTTTACTATGGATAAGGGGACGCTTTAAAAGCCTTTACAGGTTAGCACTTTAGATGTACCGAGGAGGTCTAGTGCTAGAATTACGGCCCATGATCTGACGTTTTGCTGTGATACCTCACATGTGTGGGACGATCGCTGTTTGCGTGTGGGATCTTTGTGTATGAGCAGCATGGGAGCACTTTACATTTTTTTTTTTTTTTTTATTTATTTTCTTTATTTTTACATTTTTATTGCTATCACAAGGAATGTAAACCTCTCCTGACAGCAATTGGCATGTGACAGGTACTCTTTATGGAAGGAACTGAGATCTATTGGACCCCAAATCCTCCTTCTCCCTCTTCGAATCCTTTAGAATTTTTTAAAATGGCACCGGGGAAACTGGAAGTGATGTCGGGTCACCACCTCTGGGTTATTTTATCATAGAGCCGAACAAAGCCGATCCCGGTGTTTGTTTTGGTTCTGTGATCAGCCGGCGGAAGCACTGGCTGGACGATCAGGATGTCCCCTCCCACCGCTTGTAAACGCAATCCAGCAGCTAGTTAGCCGCTATGATTGCTTTTACAAGAGAGACGACTCTTAAAAAAAAAAAAAAACAGTACCTGAAACTGCAGGCACCATCCCCCGGTATAAGCACCAGCGATGTACCGGTACGCCGCTTGGCAGTAAGTGGTCAACACCGGGGGGGGGGGGGGGAGAGAAGATTGGCAATCATGTGACCACTGTTACGGGAGGGTGTGGGGGGGCAACTTTCCTGAGTGCCCCCGCTCAGTTTTAGTAATTTATTGGTGATTATCTGTTTCCTGTGAATCCCATTTGATGGAAAGTTCAGAGAGGACCGGAGATCTCATTTCTGGATTCGTTCGTTCATCCCCTCTGGATATTTTTAGCCTTTTTATTTTAGCGGAAGGTTTTTTTTTACTTTCATTTTTCTTCCCTTTTTGCAGAGCAATTTATGTGTAACTGCATTGTCTCCGGTGTCATTTTATTATATTTTTATTATGGTCGAACGATGTTACTATAACAACAAGATGATTCATATAATTACATCCACAATCTGCTGCTTATCGTAAAAAAAAAAATAAAAAACCCGCAAAAAACTTGCCATCGTTTTTAAGCGTTTCCCATAAAACCACTTTTTTCGTTTTTTGTTTTTTTTTAAGTAGATGTGCTTTGTGACATTTTATGTGTTCAATTTATTCCTGAGGATTGTCAAAATTCATGATGTGGATTGCGGATAAAGGGCAGGGAGGAGACGATCGTCCTGATATCTGTTTCTCTATTTGGCTTTAGGTGGATCATTAAAATCCCTTTCAAAGTTCTGAATTGATTTGTTGGCGTGCTGTGTAGGGATGCACCAATTAGAGCTGGGCAATTTTCTAAAAAAGAAAAAAAAAAAAAAAAAATCTGCGATTTAAAAAAAAAAAACAAACAAAAAAAAAAAACTTGATTCACGATTCAAAACTAGTTTTTTTTTTTTTTTTGGACACCGCGCCGGTCCTGAGGAGCTGCGGACAGGAGTTTTTAGGCGAGGCCTAAAAACTCCTTTTTGTAGCTCCTCAGGACCCGTGCGCGAAAAAAAAAAAATCTAAAAAAATCGATTTGCCTGAATTTTGAATCGATTTGACCTCTCAACTCTATTCAAGATTTAAATTGATTTTTTCCCAGCCCTATCACCAATACTATTTTTTTTTTTTTTTACGAGTACTGACACTTTTATTTTAGTACTCGCCGTTACCGACCGCAACTGTTTTTTGTTTTCACTTCAGCAATGGTACAAAGCATTTAAAAAGTTATTTACAAATTAAATAGATTTTTTTTTTAATTTTGCGCTTTTTTTAATGTGAAATGTGTAAATATATGTGAATATATACGTGTAAAAATATTCACTAAAAAGCAAACAAAAAAACTTTTAATTGTTTATCTTTTATAAAATAGACGTGAAAAAAAAAAAAAAGGCAGGAAAATAATTAAATGAAGGAGAATAAGAGTTTAAACAGAGGGACATTTGTTCATCCCTTTGATCTGCAGATGAAGAAACAGATTAAAAAAGAAACAATGTTTCTTTTTATTTTAGTGTTTCAGTGGCTGAGCAATGTTGCCGGCTGCTTTTTTTTTTTTTTTTTTTTTTTTGACGGCTCTAATTACCAGACTTCTTTAACACTTCAGCTGTCAGCAGAGGAGACCGTCACTGACAGCCCAAAAAGCCGAGCCTGAGGGCCGGTTCACACCGCTGCAAATTCTATTGCGACTTTGATCCGTTGCGATCGCTCAAATTCGCAAGTCATTTAAACAGCGTAGTTTTCCATTAGTGCCGTTCACATCAACGCGTTGCGGATCTAAGCTGCGTACAAAAAGGGGTCCTGCGCGAGTTTGATCCGTGTGCGGTGCGAATTCAGCTCCATAGACTGCAATTGAAAAGGCGATTTGTACATTCACATCACTGCGATATTCAATATTTTTTTTTTGATATGGCCGGCCAGACATAAAATCGCGATCCCCGAGCCAATTTGACAACCAATTTGCAGTATTTGCCGTAGAATCGCAATAGATTCGCCAGAACACACAAAGTATTCGCCAGGAAAATTCACAACGCAATCGGATCAAATTCGCGCAAAATTCACACCGCAGCTGTGTGAACCGGCCCTTTAAGTATCCGCTTCAGGTATCGGCGCATATGCATGAGTACCGATACCGTTATCGGTGCAACCCTATTGCTGTGCGTTCCTATACATTATAATATCTGTATTAATAAAGCACACACCTATCTTTATTCCCCTCCCCCCTCTGCTCCTTCTAGTAGAAATCCAACATAAACCTATCTGGCCTTAAAACGGGAAAAGACGGCTACGGTGCAGTTACTCAATTCTGGGAGGGCGTCTACTAATGTCCTCCCAGAACCCCCCCTCCCCCCCCCCCTCTCCGGGGCGTTCATCGGGCGCGCTCTGTGATCGTTGTATCCTTTAGTACACAGCTGATGACAGATTGAGCTCCCGGCCCTTTACCTTGTGATCAGCTGTGTCCAATCACATCCCCATTAACCGCTACAGCCCCAGAAGGACTTACCCCCTGAATGACCAGGCCCTTTTTTTGTGATTCCGCGCTGCGTCGCTTTAACTGACATTTGTGCGGTCGTGCGATGTTGTACCCAAACAAAATTGACGTCCTTTTTTTCCCACAAATAGAGCTTTCTTTTGGTGGTATTTAATCACCTCTGCTGTTTTTTTATTTTTTTTGTATTTTTTGCGATATAAACAAAAAAAAAGAGCAACAATTTAAAAAAAAAAAAAAAAGCAAATTTTTTACTTTTTGCTATAATATCCCTAAAAAAAAAAAAAAAAAAAAAAAAAAAAAAAATATAAATATATATATATATATATATACATACATACATACATATACTAATTCCTCAGTTTAGGCCGATTTCTTCTACATATTTTTGCTAAAAAAAAAAAAATCGCAATAAGCGTATATTGATTTGGTTTGCGCAAAAATTATAGTGTCTACAAAATAGGGGATAGATTTATGGCAATTTTATTATTATTTTTTCTTTTTTACTAGTAATGGCGGCGATCTATGATTTTTATTGGGATTGCGGCGGACACATCGGACACTTTTTTGACAGTATTTTTGGACCATTGTCATTTATACAGCGATCAGTGCTATAAAAATGCACTGATTACTGTGTAAATGTCACTGGCAGGGAAGGGGTTAACACTAGGGGGCGATCAAGGGGTTAAATGTGTTCCCTCAGTGTGCGTTCTAACTGTGGGGGGGGGGGATGGGAGTGACTGGAGGAAATGACAGATCGTTGTTCCTAGCTAGAAGGAACACATGATCTGTCTCTGCTCACAGAACACACATGTCCCTGTCCTGCCTCTTGTGCCCGCCATCACGTGTGGCCGGCGGTCAGAAACAAAGAACATTTTTTTTCCTCAATTTTCGGTCTTATTTTTTGCGCAAAAAAAAAAAAAAAAGAACCGCAGAGGTGATCAAATGCCACCAAAAGAAAGCTCTATTTGTGGGAAGAAAATGTTAAAAAAATGTGTTTGGATACAGTGTCACATGACCGCACTATTGTCATATAAAGTGTGAGAGAGCTGAGAATTGTCCTGAGCAGGAAGGGGGTGACAGTGCCCCCCCCCCCCCGGTATTGAAGGGGTTAATATGAGGACACTTGTTATACTTTTATAATACAGGGACATCTCTCTATATATATATATTTTGGTATAATGAAATAAATGGTTGATAATTGTGATGTATGAATAATCTGTGGAGTAGAAATGTAACTTCATTGTGAATTTCTTTTCTACAATGACAATAAATCTCATCTTTATCTTCTCCTCTCCTCCAGCTCTGTCACTGTGAGAGGAAAGGAAAGCCGATAATCGGCTCCCCCGTGACACTCCCCTAATCCGTGCCGCCTCGTCAGCGCCCCCCCCCTCCCCCCAAGTGTCGCCTCGTCAGCGCCCCCCCCACAAGTGTCGCCTCGTCAGCGCCCCCCCCACAAGTGTCGCCTCGTCAGCGCCCCCCCCACAAGTGTCGCCTCGTCGGCGCCCCCCCCCTCCCCCCAAGTGTCGCCTCGTCGGCGCCCCCCTCCCCCCAAGTGTCGCCTGGTCAGCGCCCCCCCCAAGTGTCACCTAGTTGGCGCCCCCCCCAAGTGTCGCCTCGTCGGCGCCCCCCCCCAAGTGTCGCCTCGTCGGCGCCCCCCCCCAAGTGTCGCCTCGTCGGCGCCCCCCCCCCAAGTGTCGCCTCGTCGGCGCCCCCCCCCCCAAGTGTCGCCTCGTCGGCGCCCCCCCCCCAAGTGTCGCCTCGTCGGCGCCCCCCCCCAAGTGTCGCCTCGTCGGCGCCCCCCCCAAGTGTCGCCTCGTCGGCGCCCCCAGGTGCAGCCGCCTCCTCAGTGCCCGCCAGTGACAAATAAAAACTGCTTCTTTGTAAAATTTTATAACGGAAAAGGAAGATTGTTTTTTGTTTTTTTTCCTTTCATTCATTTAGCAAAAAATAAAAAAACTCCAGTGGTGATTAACCTCTTCAACACGGGGCACTTTCCCCTCCCCCTTTATGCCCAGGCCAATTCTCTGCTTTCAGCGCTGTCACACTTTGACAATTACGCGGTCATGTGACACTGTACACACATCACATTGTTATCATTCTTTTCACACAAATAGAACTTTCTTTTGGTGGTATTTCATCATCACTGGCTTGTTTGTTTTTTGATGAACGAAAAAGCCAGAAAATTTTGAAAAAAAAAAAAAGTTTTTTTCTTAGCTTCTGTTATGAAATTTTGTAAATAAGTAAGTTTTCTCCTTCACTGACGGGCACTGACTGGCATTACTAATGGGCACTGATTGGTGTAAAATGTGGGCACTGATTGGCATCACGTGAGTATTGGTGGGGCTCTGATGGGCATCGCTGATGGGTCTGCACTGATCAATGCGCTGATTATCAGCGCAGACCCCCACCTGTCAGGAGAGCCGCTGATGGCGTCTTGTTGGCACGAATGGAGGAAAGCCGATTATCGGCCCCTCCTGGTTACCATGTGATCAGCTGTGATTGGACACGGCTGATCATGTGGTAGAGAGCCTGCGTCAGAGGCTCTTTACCTAGATCGGAGATGTGGTGTTTCGTATCGACACGCTGCACCACTAATCGCCGTGCTGCGCGCACGATGGGCTTTTTCTGCTGGACATCAGATGACGCCCAGTAAGGATAACAGATCCACCCTGCGGGCATCGTTCTGCATACAGTGGGTGGGAAGTGGCTAAATACCACCAAAAGAAAACTCTATTTGTCTCAAATGCTAAAAATGTCATTTGGGTACAATGTTACAATTGTCATTCAAAGTGTGAGAGCGCTGAAAGCTGGCCTGGGCAGGAAGGGGGTGAAAGTGCCCGGTCATTGAAGTGGTTAATGGCGATGGTTTGGGAGCGGGATGTCTAATGTATGATGGTGTTCTGCTGTACAAGCCGTTGTTGGGCTCCATGTACACGGGCAGCGCCTGTCTGTCAGTGTGTACGCGGGCAGCGCCGGTCTGTCAGTGTGTACGCGGGCAGCGCCGGTCTGTCAGTGTGTACGCGGGCAGCGCCTGTCTGTCAGTGTGTACGCGGGCAGCGTCGGTCTGTCAGTGTGTACGCGAGCAGCGCCAGTCTGTCAGTGTGTACGCGGGCAGCGCCAGTCTGTCAGTGTGTACGCGGGCAGCGCCGGTCTGTCAGTGTGTACGCGGGCAGCGCCTGTCTGTCAGTGTGTACGCGGGCAGCGTCGGTCTGTCAGTGTGTACGCGGGCAGCGCCGGTCTGTCAGTGTGTACGCGGGCAGCGCCGGTCTGTCAGTGTGTACGCGGGCAGCGCCGGTCTGTCAGTGTGTACGCGGGCAGCGCCGGTCTGTCAGTGTGTACGCGGGCAGCGTCGGTCTGTCAGTGTGTACGCGGGCAGCGCCTGTCTGTCAGTGTGTACGCGGGCAGCGCCTGTCTGTCAGTGTGTACGCGGGCAGCGCCTGTCTGTCAGTGTGTACGCGGGCAGCGCCGGTCTGTCAGTGTGTACGCGGGCAGCGTCGGTCTGTCAGTGTGTACGCGGGCAGCGCCTGTCTGTCAGTGTGTACGCGGGCAGCGCCTGTCTGTCAGTGTGTACGCGGGCAGCGCCGGTCTGTCAGTGTGTACGCGGGCAGCGCCGGTCTGTCAGTGTGTACGCGGGCAGCGCCTGTCTGTCAGTGTGTACGCGGGCAGCGCCTGTCTGTCAGTGTGTACGCGGGCAGCGCCGGTCTGTCAGTGTGTACGCGGGCAGCGCCGGTCTGTCAGTGTGTACGCGGGCAGCGCCGGTCTGTCAGTGTGTACGCGGGCAGCGCCTGTCTGTCAGTGTGTACGCGGGCAGCGCCTGTCTGTCAGTGTGTACGCGGGCAGCGCCGGTCTGTCAGTGTGTACGCGGGCAGCGCCGGTCTGTCAGTGTGTACGCGGGCAGCGCCTGTCTGTCAGTGTGTACGCGGGCAGCGCCTGTCTGTCAGTGTGTACGCGGGCAGCGCCGGTCTGTCAGTGTGTACGCGGGCAGCGCCTGTCTGTCAGTGTGTACGCGGGCAGCGCCTGTCTGTCAGTGTGTACGCGGGCAGCGCCGGTCTGTCAGTGTGTACGCGGGCAGCGCCGGTCTGTCAGTGTGTACGCGGGCAGCGCCGGTCTGTCAGTGTGTACGCGGGCAGCGCCGGTCTGTCAGTGTGTACGCGGGCAGCGCCTGTCTGTCAGTGTGTACGCGGGCAGCGCCTGTCTGTCAGTGTGTACGCGGGCAGCGCCGGTCTGTCAGTGTGTACGCGGGCAGCGCCGGTCTGTCAGTGTGTACGCGGGCAGCGCCTGTCTGTCAGTGTGTACGCGGGCAGCGCCTGTCTGTCAGTGTGTACGCGGGCAGCGCCGGTCTGTCAGTGTGTACGCGGGCAGCGCCGGTCTGTCAGTGTGTACGCGGGCAGCGCCGGTCTGTCAGTGTGTACGCGGGCAGCGCCGGTCTGTCAGTGTGTACGCGGGCAGCGCCGGTCTGTCAGTGTGTACGCGGGCAGCGCCGGTCTGTCAGTGTGTAAGCGGGCAGCGCCGGTCTGTCAGTGTGTAAGCGGGCAGCGCCGGTCTGTCAGTGTGTACGTGGGCCTTCGGCAGAGTTCAGCAGCGGTTAGGGAACCTTCAACCTCCCTCTCCGGAATGCAGAAGAATCGCATTCAGGATTACAAAGTTTTGACCACAAAACATGGCAAAATCCTGGTAAAATCACGTTGCGCTTTTGCCACGTTTTGTGATTTCCGATGGTCGTAGTAGGCTATGTGTGCATGAAGCCCATATCTCGGAACGTTCAATTTTAAAGTCCCCAAAATCATCACAGTGGGTCGGCAGTGAAGAGTTCTATTTACACTGATGATGTGACGGGGGAGGGGCGGGTTCAGCACAGAATTGTTCATCTGTTCAGACTTCCCGCATAAATGAGCCCTCCAGACGATCGGCTCTGCAGATGGGACTCCTAGGATCACAGATCAAATATAAACTCTACAAATGTATTTTTAGATGTGCAGTGATTTTCTCAATGGATTACTTCTCTTGTATGTTTGCCGACCTCCACATTGGAGAAAAAAATGGAGTAAATCTCCCCAAAGTCTCCTGGACTTTTCTCCCACTTTAAGTCCCGGTGACCACTTTCAGACTCCCTTCAGTCCCGGTGACCACTTTCGGACATACTTCAGTCCCGTGACCACTTTCGGACTCACTTTAGTCCCGGTGACCACTTTCGGACTCACTTTAGTCCCGGTGACCACTTTCGGACTCACTTTAGTCCCGGTGACCACTTTCGGACTCACTTTAGTCCCGGTGACCACTTTCGGACTCACTTTAGTCCCGGTGACCACTTTCGGACTCACTTTAGTCCCGGTGACCACTTTTGGACACACTTCAGTCCCGGTGACCACTTTCGGACTCACTTTAGTCCCGGTGACCACTTTCGGACTCACTTCAGTCCCGGTGACCACTTTCGGACTCACTTCAGTCCCGGTGACCACTTTCGGACTCACTTTAGTCCCGGTGACCACTTTCGGACACACTTCAGTCCCGGTGACCACTTTCGGACACACTTCAGTCCCGGTGACCACTTTCGGACTCACTTCAGTCCCGGTGACCACTTTCGGACTCACTTCAGTCCCGGTGACCACTTTCGGACTCACTTCAGTCCCGGTGACCACTTTCGGACTCACTTTAGTCCCGGTGACCACTTTCGGACTCACTTTAGTCCCGGTGACCACTTTCGGACTCCCTTCAGTTCCGGTGACCACTTTCGGACTCACTTTAGTCCCGGTGACCACTTTCGGACTCACTTCAGTCCCGGTGACCACTTTCGGACTCACTTTAGTCCCGGTGACCACTTTCGGACACACTTCAGTCCCGGTGACCACTTTCGGACTCACTTTAGTCCCGGTGACCACTTTCGGACTCACTTCAGTCCCGGTGACCACTTTCGGACTCACTTCAGTCCCGGTGACCACTTTCGGACTCACTTCAGTCCCGGTGACCACTTTCGGACTCACTTTAGTCCCGGTGACCACTTTCGGACACACTTCAGCCTTGGTGACCGCTTTCGGACACACTTCAGTCCCGGTGACCGCTTTCGGACACACTTCAGTCCCGGTGACCGCTTTCGGACACACTTCAGTCCTGGTGACCGCTTTCGGACACACTTCAGTCCTGGTGACCGCTTTCGGACACACTTCAGTCCTGGTGACCGCTTTCGGACACACTTCAGTCCTGGTGACCGCTTTCGGACACACTTCAGTCCTGGTGACCGCTTTCGGACACACTTCAGTCCTGGTGACCGCTTTCGGACACACTTCAGTCCTGGTGACCGCTTTCGGACACACTTCAGTCCTGGTGACCGCTTTCGGACACACTTCAGTCCTGGTGACCGCTTTCGGACACACTTCAGTCCTGGTGACCGCTTTCGGACACACTTCAGTCCTGGTGACCGCTTTCGGACACACTTCAGTCCTGGTGACCGCTTTCGGACACACTTCAGTCCTGGTGACCGCTTTCGGACACACTTCAGTCCTGGTGACCGCTTTCGGACACACTTCAGTCCTGGTGACCGCTTTAGGCACAAAGTTCAGTCCTGGTGACCGCTTTCGGACACACTTCAGTCCTGGTGACCGCTTTCGGACACACTTCAGTCCTGGTGACCGCTTTAGGCACAAAGTTCAGTCCTGGTGACCGCTTTAGGCACAAAGTTCAGTCCTGGTGACCGCTTTAGGCACAAAGTTCAGTCCTGGTGACCGCTTTAGGCACAAAGTTCAGTCCTGGTGACCGCTTTAGGCACAAAGTTCAGTCCTGGTGACCGCTTTAGGCACAAAGTTCAGTCCTGGTGACCGCTTTAGGCACAAAGTTCAGTCCTGGTGACCGCTTTAGGCACAAAGTTCAGTCCTGGTGACCGCTTTAGGCACAAAGTTCAGTCCTGGTGACCGCTTTAGGCACAAAGTTCAGTCCTGGTGACCGCTTTAGGCACAAAGTTCAGTCCTGGTGACCGCTTTAGGCACAAAGTTCAGTCCTGGTGACCGCTTTATGCTGTGGTGTTGCCTTCACTGTCACTAGTGACTGGTTCACTCTGCTTAGTAAATAAAATGTTCTTGATTTGGCAGTGCTGGGAAAGTTGGATTGTACTGTCATTGTGATGTAAGGCCTCGTTCACATGGTCGTTCACCCGTGCGAGGGACTGTGTGTGTCCACATGGTGGGGGATGCACATGCCTTCCTATACAGACGAATTCACCTCAATTGGGACACAGCCGCTGCTCCCAGTTTTACGGCCGTGTGGGTGAGGGCGGGTCCCTGAACAGACACTATGAGTTCAGGACCCGCACTGTCACAGCCGTCAGATTGGGAGCAGCGGCTTTGTCTGTGTAGCTGTTGTATCCCAATTGACATAAATGGGACTGCCTGTACAGGAATGCACAAAACACCTATACAACCCCCCCCCCGTGGACAATTGAGGCCCTTGCACGCGTGTGCACTTAAAGTGGAGCTTTACTCAGAAAGTTAATTGCAGATAGATGACTTCATTCTGGCCCCTTTTGCAGGTATAGTTATGTAAAATAAGTGTCCTACACTGTATAAAATCCAGTAGGGCTCTGTCTCACCCTGCTCTGCACATGCTCAGTTGCTCTCTATTTTCGGCACTGATTAGGGAGGGAGAAGAGAAGCAGGAGAGGTGACAGGACAAACTCTGCTGCCAGGGAGACACAAAAGAGTTTTAACTCCTCTCCCTGATATTCTCTCGTTTCTCCCTCATCAGCAGATCTGTGACCTTCAGCACTGTAAAGCTTCTGTCAGTCTTCCTCTCTAACTGAGCCAAGACATCAGAGTGGACTTGATTTAAATCACTAGTAAAAAGGCTCGATTTTTAAATCCTCATTGTTAAAGAGAAACTGTCATCTCTGACCTGCGGTTGGCTCCTCCTCTGACCTGCGGTTGGCTCCTCCTCTGACCTGCGGTTGGCTCCTCCTCTGACCTGCGGTTGGCTCCTCCTCTGACCTGCGGTTGGCTCCTCCTCTGACCTGCGGTTGGCTCCTCCTCTGACCTGCGGTTGGCTCCTCCTCTGACCTGCGGTTGGCTCCTCCTCTGACCTGCGGTTGGCTCTTCCTCTGACCTGCGGTTGGCTCTTCCTCTGACCTGCGGTTGGCTCTTCCTCTGACCTGCGGTTGGCTCCTCCTCTGACCTGCGGTTGGCTCCTCCTCTGACCTGCGGTTGGCTCACCGACACTCTCACTTTAATGGACGGCTAGTGATGCGGCAGTGATACAACAAGGTGAGGGACGTGGCGGCAGCAGGTGATTGGACGTCCGCTAACAGGCGCTGCCATGATGGATCTGAAATGACGGGTGCCTTTTAAATTTAAGGACTTATTCTTGCCTGTAGTTAGAATGTTTGTTTAATATTTGCAAACAAAATAAAGGTTTTCGATTTTAGAATAATAAGCTGTCAGGTTAGTAAAACGGCGATATCAGAACCGATTCAATCATACAGTTTGTAGTGTACATAGATTTGCAAAACAATGGGATAAAGGAATATTCCTGAACTTTGTTTTATCTCATGGTGACATTGTGTGAATGCATCAATGCAGTGCATGTTATCTGCAGAGCTTGGATTCATTGAATGAGTTTACCAAAAATGAAAATATTGCAGAATATACAGATTCATACTACATAACTGAGCTCCATTTCATGCTGAAAAAACTAAATTATTAATGTATCTTAACCACATAAAGACTAGCCGCAGCAGTTGTACTGCGGCAGGTTGGCTCTTTTATGCAAGTTAAATTGTCAGTTATCCAATTGAACTCTGGAAGATTTACCCCCTTTCATGGCCAGGCCATTTTTTGCGATGCGGCACTGCGTTATTTTAACTGACAATTGTGCGGTCAAATATAATTTTTATGTCCTTTTTCCCCACAAATCTTTATTTTTGTGGTATTTGATCACCTCTGCATCTTTGTTTTTTGTGCTGAAAAGACCAACAATTTTGACCCCCCCCAATATTTTTATTTTCTGCTATACAAAAAAATCCAACAAAAATTCCTCTTCTCTCTTCTTCTCTTTTTTCTCTTCTCTCGTTTTCTCTTTTTCTCTCTTCCTCTTCTTCTTCTTCTCTCTTCCTCTTCTCTCTTCCTCTTCTTCTTCTCTCTTCCTCTTTTTCTTCTCTCTTCCTTTTCTTCTCTTTTTCTCTTTTTCTCTCTTCCTCTTCTCCTGACCCCCCCCCCCCCCCCCAATATTTTTATTTTCTGCTATACAAAAAAATCCAACGAAAAAAACCTCTTTTCTCTTCTTCTCTCGTTTTCTCTTTTTCTCTCGTTTTCTCTTTTTCTCTCTTCCTCTTTTTCTCTCTTCCTCTTTTTCTCTCTTCCTCTTTTTCTCTCTTCCTCTTTTTCTCTCTTCCTCTTTTTCTCTCTTCCTCTTCTTCTTCTCTCTTCCTCTTCTTCTTCTCTCTTCCTCTTCTTCTTCTCTCTTCCTCTTCTTCTTCTCTCTTTTCCTCTTTTTCTCTCTTCCTCTTCTTCTTTTTCTCTCTTCCTGTTCTCCTCTCTCTCCGCCTCTGTCCTCTTCCCTCCTTTTCTCTCCTTTTTTCTCTCTTCGATATTGCGGCAGACAATCTGACTGACACTTTTGCCGCTTTGTGTGGACCAGTGACACTAATACAGAGATCAGTGCTAAAAAAAAAATATGCATTGTCAAATGACCCTGACTGGGAAGGGGTTAATGTCTAGGGCGATCAAAGGGTTAACTGTGTGGCTTTACTAAAGTGTATGAGGAGCTTTTACTAGGGGAAGAGATTGAATTTATCACTTCTTTGCAGAGACACAAACGCCACCCCCCCCCCGTCAGAACGGTGATCTGCCTTGTTTACATAAGCAGACTGCCATTCTGTCTCTGCCTAATGATCGGCGGGTGCCGGAGGACATTGGGTACCATGCACCCGCCGATCGGCTTCCGCTGTGTGTAATCACGGCGGAAGCAAGCCGCCAGCATGTGCACCCCATACCCGGATGTGTCAGATCACAGAAATATACATTGTCTGGCGCACAGGTGCCACCCTGTAATCAGCAAATAAAGGCCTGGTCATTAAGGAGGGAAAACCTTCCGGAGGTGAAGTGGTTAAAATGTTGAGCAGTCCTTAAATTTTCTCAGGAAGTATATACAAAAAGAGAGAAAAATGTCTTTAGCAATCTCTGCCAATAGGTCATTTTCAAGATCCTATGCCTCTGATGACAATATTAGGCTGTCGGTGACGATTGGTGCCAATATTTTTTAGGCATTTTTTGGCTTTAGCGATTGGCCAAGTCTTGTCTATTTATGGAAGAAAAAGGCAGAAAAATGAAATCCATCACCTTCCATTCCTGAAATTTTCAGCTCTTTTATAAAGAGTGACATTTCTGCTGAAGCCGATCGGCTACGTTGAGCCATTTTCCCCGGCTTAATTTGTTGGAGTAATTAGCAATTTTGTCAGATTAGTGGTACTTTAGGGACAATCTGTCATCCAGAATTTTGTGTAATCAATGGTGTAAACAAATGTTGAGCGAAATACAAAGACCGCTCGGCATAGAAACTGGCTGTGTTCAGGGTGATGTGGGGCTGGAAGAGGTCAGGACACAAGGACAGAGGTGTTCAGGAAAGAATCATTGTGTGGCCTGGAGGAGGTCGGGACACAAGGACAGAGGTGTTCAGGAAAGGGTCATTGTGTGGCCTGGAGGAGGTCGGGACACAAGGACAGAGGTGTTCAGGAAAGGGTCATTGTGTGGCCTGGAGGAGGTTGGGACACAAGGACAGAGATGTTCAGGAAAGGGTCATTGTGTGGCCTGGAGGAGGTCGGGAGACAGGGACAGGCATGTTCAGGAAAGGGTCATTGTGTGGCCTGGAGGAGGTCGGGACACAAGGACAGAGGTGTTCAGGAAAGGGTCATTGTGTGGCCTGGAGGAGGTCGGGAGACAGGGACAGGCATGTTCAGGAAAGGGTCATTGTGTGGCCTGGAGGAGGTCAGGACACAAGGACAGAGGTGTTCAGGAAAGGGTCGTTGCCTGTTCTTGTGTCCTGACCTTCTCCAGGCCACACAATGACCCTTTCCTGAACATGCCTGTCCCTGTGTCCCGACCTCCTACAGGCCACACAACGACCCTTTCCTGAACACCTCTGTCCTTGTGTCCTGACCTCCTCCAGGCCACACATGTTCAGGAAAGGGTCGTCGTGTGGCCTGAAGGAGGTCGGGACATGAAGACAGAGGTGTTCAGGAATGGGTTGTTGTTAGGCCTGGAGGAGGTCGGGACACAAATAGAGGTGTTCAGGAAAGGGTCATTGTGTGGCCTGGAGGAGGTCGGGACACAAATAGAGGTGTTCAGGAAAGGGTCATTGTGTGGCCTGGAGGAGGTCAGGACACAAGGATAGAGGTGTTCAGGAAAGGGTCATTGTGTGGCCTGGAGGAGGTCAGGACACAAGGATAGAGGTGTTCAGGAAAGGGTCATTGTGTGGCCTGGAGGAGGTCAGGACACAAGGATAGAGGTGTTCAGGAAAGGGTCATTGTGTGGCCTGGAGGAGTTCGGGACACAAGGACAGAGGTATTCAGGAAAGGGTCGTGGTGTCCTGACCTCCTCCCGGCCACACAAGGATAGAGGTGTTCAGGAAAGGGTCATTGTGTGGCCTGGAGGAGGTTGGGACACAAATAGAGGTGTTCAGGAAAGGGTCATTGTGTGGCCTGGAGGAGGTTGGGACACAAATAGAGGTGTTCAGGAAAGGGTCATTGTGTGGCCTGGAGGAGGCAGACTTGCAGAAACAATAACCAAGTAGTCGCTCCTCAATTATGAATGCTAACATCCCTGAACCTTTAAATATATCTTCCCTTCTTAGATGGGGCTTTGTAGGCGTTCTGCTCATACACTCACATGTATAGCTATAAAATGTAATTAATTAGGAACGTAGTAAAATAACAGATAAAAAAAAAAAAAAAAATCAGGCCATGGTAATGATCAGAGATGTTGGGTTCAATTCTCTTCATGCCCAATGCATTTTAAATAGACTCGATTTCCCTGAGGAAGATCTAGTCGAAACGTGGTGGATGTGAAGGAAAATTGTTCCCAACATTGTTTGATCATTATCATGTTCCCTTTCCCAGTCTACGAAATAGGTTTAGTGGGAGGGATCTCTCTTAAGAGCACATTATATAGAGAACTACCACAGCTTTGCCTGATTCTCAGTACGGACAGGAAGTGAAGTGATGTCACTTATGATGTCACTAAACCCCCCCCCCCCCTTTTAGGCACCACATGGAATTGTGTTTTTTGCTTCTACAACGTGCTTCAATGATGGAATCCGTGGAAGTATCAGAAGCCCAGGAGATGAATTTCTCAGGTCCCGGGCTTTAGAGCTGGATGCCAGCTGTCATTGGCAACTGGCGGCTTTAGTGTTAGTGGTGTTAGGGGCCCGCAGGAGTCGCTTAGTCGCTGTCCCAGCTCTGTGTTAAAGCGATGGCTGGGACACAAGTGGTTAAATACCCTGTTTAGGAAGGGCAATTGTTGGGCCGAAAAATTGCACTTTTTAAACTGTGACAGGATTAGAAAGACTTGAATGGTACAGGAATAATATTGTGCAGAGTGACCCCCGAAGTGTGTCCCGCCAGCATGCCTGGTTACCCCCTCTCTCTGTGTCTGATCTCTATGGAGTGGTGTAGCAGTGCTGTGGAGTGAATCTAGGAGCAGATGCCCCCCGTCTCTGAGCTCCGTGTCTGACCACAGGCCATGTTCTAGAACACATACAGACATGCAAGAATGACTTCCACCCCCTTAGCGCTGATTTATTTTTATGAGAAGGACACATGGGTCCAGCAGTGAAATATTCTCCATCACATTAAACTGAATTATTTTCACTAAGAAACCAAAAAAAACGCATTGTGGTCCCTAGCGCTAGGAATTATTTGATTTAGAATCCGACATGGCGACGGACTAGAATTTTCAGCTTGCTCCACCAATCGGCATGCTCACTACTCTTTACTGAAGACACCTCCGGGTCCCTTAACGTCTTTTCTGTCAGCAGAACTTCCCAGTAATTCTCAAATGAATTATATCCTTCAATGTGCAGATTTTCGCCTCCTCCTGTCCTGTCCCATCCGTCCGCTTCCTCTGTCCCGTCCGTCCGCCTCCTCCTGTCCTGTCCCGTCCGTCCGCTTCCTCTGTCCCGTCCGTCCGCTTCCTCTGTCCCGTCCGTCCGCTTCCTCTGTCCCGTCCGTCCGCTTCCTCTGTCCCGTCCGTCCGCTTCCTCTGTCCCGTCCGTCCGCTTCCTCCTGTCCCGTCCGCCCGCCTCCTCCTGTCCCGTCCGCCCGCCTCCTCCTGTCCCGTCCGCCCGCCTCCTCCTGTCCCGTCCGCCCGCCGCCTCCTGTCCCGTCCGCCCGCCTCCTCCTGTCCCGTCCGCCCGCCTCCTCCTGTCCCGTCCGCCCGCCTCCTCCTGTCCCGTCCGCCCGCCTCCTCCTGTCCCGTCCGCCCGCCTCCTCCTGTCCCGTCCCGCCCGCCTCCTCCTGTCCCGTCCGCCCGCCTCCTCCTGTCCCGTCCGCCCGCCTCCTCCTGTCCCGTCCCGCCCGCCTCCTCTTGTCCCGTCCCGCCCGCCTCCTCCTGTCCCGTCCGCCCGCCTCCTCCTGTCCCGTCCGCCCGCCGCCTCCTGTCCCGTCCGCCCGCCTCCTCCTGTCCCGTCCGCCCGCCCGCCTCCTCCTGTCCCGTCCGCCCGCCCGCCTCCTCCTGTCCCGTCCGCCCGCCCGCCTCCTCCTGTCCCGTCCGCCCGCCCGCCTCCTCCTGTCCCGTCCGCCCGCCCGCCTCCTCCTGTCCCGTCCGCCCGCCCGCCTCCTCCTGTCCCGTCCGCCCGCCCGCCTCCTCCTGTCCCGTCCGCCCGCCCGCCTCCTCCTGTCCCGTCCCGTCCGCCCGCCTCCTCCTGTCCCGTCCCGTCCGTCCGTCTGCCCGCCGCCTCCTGTCCCGTTTGTCCGCCCGCCTCCTCCTGTCCCGTCCCGTCCGTCCGCCCGCCTCCTCCTGTCCCGTCCCGTCCGTCCGTCCGCCCGCCTCCTCCTGTCCCGTCCCGTCCCTCCCGTCTGTCCGTCCGCCTCCTCCTGTCCTGTCCCGTCCGTCCGTCCGCCTCCTCCTGTCCTGTCCCGTCCGTCCGTCCGCCTCCTCCTGTCCTGTCCCGTCCGTCCGTCCGCCTCCTCCTGTCCTGTCCCGTCCCTCCCGTCCGTCCGCCTCCTCCTGTCCTGTCCCGTCCCTCCCGTCCGTCCGCCTCCTCCTGTCCTGTCCCGTCCCGTCCGTCCGCCTCCTCCTGTCCTGTCCCGTCCCGTCCGTCCGCCTCCTCCTGTCCTGTCCCGTCCCGTCCGTCCGCCTCCTCCCGTCCCGTCCGTCCGCCTCCTCCTGTCCCGTCCCGTCCGTCCGCCTCCTCCTGTCCCGTCCCGTCCGTCCGCCTCCTCCTGTCCCGTCCCGTCCGTCCGCCTCCTCCTGTCCCGTCCCGTCCGTCCGCCTCCTCCTGTCCCGTCCCGTCCGCCTCCTCCTGTCCCGTCCCGTCCGTCCGCCTCCTCCTGTCCCGTCCCGTCCGTCCGCCTCCTCCTGTCCCGTCCCGTCCGTCCGCCTCCTCCTGTCCCGTCCCGTCCGTCCGCCCGCCTCCTCCTGTCCCGTCCCGTCCGTCCGTCCGCCCGCCTCCTCCTGTCCCGTCCCGTCCGTCCGCCCGCCTCCTCCTGTCCCGTCCCGTCCGCCCGCCTCCTCCTGTCCCGTCCCGTCCGTCCGTCCGCCCGCCTCCTCCTGTCCCGTCCCGTCCGTCCGTCCGCCCGCCTCCTCCTGTCCCGTCCCGTCCGTCCGCCTCCTCCTGTCCCGTCCCGTCCGTCCGCCCGCCTCCTCCTGTCCCGTCCCGTCCCGTCCGTCCGCCCGCCTCCTCCTGTCCCGTCCGTCCGCCCGCCTCCTCCTGTCCCGTCCCGTCCGTCCGCCTCCTCCTGTCCCGTCCCGTCCGTCCACCTCCTCCTGTCCCGTCCCGTCCGTCCACCTCCTCCTGTCCCGTCCCGTCCGTCCACCTCCTCCTGTCCCGTCCCGTCCCGTCCGTCCGTCCGCCCGCCTCCTCCTGTCCCGTCCCGTCCGTCCGTCCGCCCGCCCGCCTCCTCCTGTCCCGTCCCGTCCGTCCGTCCGCCCGCCTCCTCCTGTCCTGTCCCGTCCGTCCGTCCGCCCGCCTCCTCCTGTCCTGTCCCGTCCGTCCGTCCGCCCGCCTCCTCCTGTCCTCTCCCGTCCGTCCGCCTCCTCCTGTCCTGTCCCGTCCCTCCCGTCTGTCCGTCCGCCTCCTCCTGTCCCGTCCCGTCCGTCCGCCCGCCTCCTCCTGTCCTGTCCCGTCCCGTCCGTCCGTCCGCCCGCCTCCTCCTGTCCTGTCCTGTCCCGTCCCTCCCGTCCGTCCGCCTCCTCCTGTCCTGTCCCGTCCGTCCGCCTCTTGATCCTTGCTCTTGGGCCATCAGTCTGACAGATGACCACACTAAGAAAGTATTGGGCAGTTAGTGCCGTGAAGGTGGAAGTTTATTGTGTGAAAGCCCCCCAAGGATTGAGGGTCATGGATAACTCTTTTGTTCACATTCCTGAGGGTGGTTCTACTTCTTTTTTTTGTTGTTGTTGTTGCTATGAATGTAGCATTTACTATGATTTGTTGCCATCGAATGTGAACCTTTTTGCTTTTATGAAGAGCTGGTGATAAAAGTTATAAATGGGCAGGTTGGTCTATGAAAGATTTTATATTTTTCTCGTTATTTCGTTCAGCTTGCTTTCAGGAGGACTCCTGGGTCCTGGAAGTTTGAGGGTGGTGGGGAGAAGGGATGACTACCTGACCTAGAACATGGTCACTTTTGTACCGCTATTATAAAACCGTTTTTAGTAGTTACCCACTTGCTGACCAGTCACGTTCCCGTACATCAGCGGTCCTCAAATGGTTGTAGCGGGATGATATGCAGCTACAGGCATTGCACCACTACCGAGCCAGTGATCAGCACTCCTGTAATAGCAATCAGAGCGGCTTACTAGCCACTTGATCGCTATTGCAAGCAGTGGGAGGAGACGTTTCCACCTCCGCCAGATTCCGCAGCTCGCTCGCCCTCTCCCGTCCCACCGGGAGACCCGATCGACCGGCCGGTGCGCCTGCTGGCTGGACAGCCGAACAAATCCTGGATCAGCTTTGATTGGTTCTCCCCTATAGTAACCTGGAAGCGATGACCTGACATCACTTCCTGTTTCCCCGGGTGTCAATATTGCTCTTTTAAAACCGAAAAGCATTCAAAAACGGAGATCTTGGTGGTTTGAATGCCAAGTGCGGAGGAGGGATTTGGGGATCTTAAACCTCTGCGCTCTCCATAAAGAGAACCTGTCACATGCCTATTGCTGCCACAGGGATGCTTACATTCCAAATGACAGCAATAAAAGTGATGAAAATTTTTTTTAATTTTTTTTAAAGTGCCACCCCCCCCCCCCCCCATGCTTGCACGCAAAGGTGAACGTGCACGTCATTCCCGCACGCCAACAGCGATTGTCCCACACGTGAGGTGTCGATGCGAATGTTGGATCATGGGCAGTAATTTTAGCATCCAACCTCCTCCTGTAAATCTGCAAAATCTTTTTAATCATTGCCTATGGATATTACAATTTAAGTTGTTTGTCGTCGTAGCACGGGCGCACACAATTTTAAAGCGTGACATGTCTGGTATCCATTTACTCTGCGTAACATCATCTTTTAGATTTTACAAAGAATTGGGTCATGTATTGTGTGTTTGCATTAAAATTCAAAAAAGTGACATAAAATCGCAACACCCACCAATTTATTCTCCAGGTCCTCTGCTTAAAAAAAAATATATAATGTTTGGGGGTTCTAAGAAATGTTCTAGCAAAAAAAAAAGTTTGTTACATGTAAACAAAAAGTTGGGGAAAGTCTTTAAGGCCATTTCCGCATTGGTGGTGGTGGTGGGGATCTGTGCAGCGGACTCAGCTAGCTCAGTGGGGAATCGGTTCGTTGAGCCCCGCGGAGCTGACGGATGACAGGTCCATGTCTGCTCGCTGGTGCAACGCCCCCCTCCAAAATCTCTGGTCTTCAGGTGCCTGGTGCCAGCATGTTTACTAAGGGAAGCCGGGTGCGGCTCCTTGCAGCTTGACAGCTGGTTTCCCACTGCATATGATCAAGTGATGCTGCGCCGTGTGAATGGTCCCGCAGCCTTTCTGGGACCTGTGTCGTTCACTGGTCTATAGATCCCTGGTGCCGGCATGTTTACTAAGGGAAGCCGGGTGTGACTCCTTGCAGCTTCACAGATGGTTTTCCTGCCGCACAAGCGGTGCTGCGCTGTATGGATTGACTTCTTGCAGCTTCACAGTCAGTTTCCCACTGCACCATGTGCAAGCCACTCTGCACTGTAGGAATGGTTCCGCAGCCTCCTGGGAACTGTGACGTGGTGCAGGTGGTGTCATGCAGCCTCCTGGGAACTGTGACGTGGCGCAGGTGGTGTCCCGCAGCCTCTTGGGAACTGTGACGTGGCGCAGGTGTCCCGCAGCTTCCTGGGAACTGTGACATGGCGCAGAAGGTGTCCCGCAGCTTCCTGGGAACTGTGACGTGGCGCAGAAGGTGTCCCGCAGCCTCCTGGGAACCGTGACGGATTTCCCACTGCACCATGTGCAAGCCAGTCTACACTGTAAGATGAGTCCCGCAGCCTCCTGGGAATTGTGACATGGTGCATAAGGTGTCCTGCTGATTCCTGGGAACTGTGACATATCCCAGAAGGCAGCTTCGCAGCCAGTTTCCCACTGCACCATATGCAAGCTACTCTGCACTGTAGGAATGGCCCCGCAACCTCCTGGGAATTGTGGCGGGTCTTAGAAGGCAGCTTGCACAGCCAGTTTCCCACTGCACCATGTGCAAGCCACTCTGCACTGTAGGAAGGGTCTCGCAGCCTCCTGGCAAATGTGATGTGTCCAGGGAGGGGGGTGGGAGAGAACTTCTGCCCCAATAGCCTAGGCGGACCGAGCGGGGAAGAGCCCAGGAAGACCCGGGTGCCGCATCCTAACCTGGCCTGTCTAAGTCTATGGAGGGCTGTGGCTGGACGGAGCTGAATGCTGTACTGCCTGGAACTCAGAAGACTGCCTTTCAACAAAGAGCACATACCCCCCCCCGAGACATCTAGAGCTGGGCGATTTTCTAAAAAAAAAAAAAAATCTGCGATTCAAAAGAAAAAAAAAAAATCTATTCATGATGCGAATCGAGTTTTTTTTTTTCTTTTTGGACACCGCGCCGGTCCTGAGGAGCTGCGTGCAGGGGTTTTTAGGCGAGGTCACGGCTTCAGCCTAATCCGCAGCGTCCGGCCTCACCTAAAAACTCGCAGCTCCTCAGGACTGGCGCGGTATCCGTGCCGGTCCTGGTGAAAAAAAAAAAAAAAAATCGATTTGCTGAAATTTTTAATCGATTTGACCTCTCAACTCAAGGGGATTAGCAGTTGGCTGTAATGGGTCACCACTGAGGCCCCCTCCCCCCCCGGTATCGCTGTAGGGTTGCAGGTTGTTGCTGTGGCATGCTGGAACTTGTAGTTCCTCAGCAGCTGGCGCTCCGCAGGCTGTTTATGTCTTTAGTGAAGTTGATATAACCGGCGGCCCTTCCTCCGGTATTTAATGCATTTGGAATTAGCTGAGTAGAGCGACTGCATGTAGAAAGGCGCGTGTGCGGCACCGCGGCGGAATAATAACGACTTCTCGGGGAAATCAGTTGTCATCTTCGGTGAGGGATGATTCTGAATATATTTGGGCTGATTTTCTGGGTAATAATTTGATTGTCAGGAGAGCGTTTTATATTCATGAGTTTTGCAGCTGGTATCTGGCAATCTCCCTCACCTCGCAGTGTCTTCCCCTATCTGCCCATTTACTTTCTGCCCGTCAATCACCGCGCCCGGCTCGCTTTTCAGGTTTTCTGCACGCAGGACAACGCAAAACGTCAGCACGTGACTCCTTTGTAATGGTTACCCGATTTCAGGCCTGGCGGTGCGGCAACAATCGCGGCCCTGTGGTGGGAGCACCGGAAATATTTAGCGGGTTGTGTCACTAGGCCACCAGAAAAAGATGACACCTCTGCATCAACATAATGCGTTTTGTTCTCTGAATCCCCTTTTATAACCTTTTGTTGTGTGGTAATCCGGCGGTTCTGTTATTTTTCCACTTCTACAACCATATAGGTGTTACCAGAGCTCAATATTCAAGTCCTCAGCTACTAGCCAGGCCTTAAAGTCATTGTAAATAGCAAACATGTCATACTTACCTCCTGTTCAGCTTGTTTTGCACAGAGTGGCCCCGATCCTCCTCTTCTGGGGTCCCCCGGCGGCTCTCGCGGCTCCTCCCCGCATCAGATAACCCCCTAGGAGAAGAGCTCTCCCAGGGCGGTTACCTTGCGGGCGCGCTCCTAGGTCAAGCATTTGGTGTCCATAGACACGAATGTCGGACTCGGCCACGGCGCACGCGCCATTGGATTTGATTGACAGCAGTGCGAGCCAATCGCTGTGCTGCTATCTATCCAATCAAGAGCTGGGACCCCATGGAGAAAGGGAGAGTGCGTCTCCGCCGACAGAAATATGGGGCTCAGGTAGGTAAAATGGGGGGCTGGGGGGGCCGGTCACTGCCAGGGGTTTTTTTTTTTCACCTTAAAGCATAGGATGCATTAAGGTAAAAATACACGAGGGTTTACAACCCCTTTAAGGGTTATGCGACGCTAGTTGCCCCGCCCAACCCCTTCCCTGCCCCGCCCCTAATTCCACCCCTAAACACGCCCTCCTAAACTATCTCATGAAATGACACTTAAATGTTTTATGCAGAATTAAGTTACAAAAAAAATATGAACAACAACTTTATCAATGCAGCCTCACCAGCGCCCACCAGTGCAGCCTCACCAGCGCCCACCAGTGCAGCCTCATCAGTGCAGCCTCATCAGTGCAGCGTGACCTGTTCCCATCAGTGCAGCCTCACTAGTGCCCGCCAATGCAGCCTCACTAGTGCCCACCAATGCAGCCTCACCAACGCCCACCAATGCAGCCTTGCCTGTGCCTACGTGTCCATTAACAGCGTTCTGTCTTCTCTTGTAGGGGAAGTGATCCCGGTGTTACAGCGAGCGGCCAGTGGCCTCCACCTACTGCGCCAGGAGGGAGTTTCTTCTGCTGAGAGGTAAGGGGGAGGGGTATGGGGTACAACTTTTCTGAAATGATGACCTAACACTATAAAGCCGAACTAAAACACATTGAATGGTTCCCCAAAGAGCAACATTCCAGGCATGGCTCTGGGGAGAACGCTCAGTTGTGCTTTTACCAGCTCTTCAGTGAACTTTCCAGTCCTGGTGCCATAGCTGGTCATATGTGCCGCACCTTGAGACCCACATAGAAGGAGGGGGGGGCGGCATCTTCCTCGGCTGTATAAAACCGGAGGGTTTAGTTCTGCTATAAAGAGGATCTGAAATTCAAAATGTGCATTTTTGTTATATAATGTTAATCCAGAAATGTTAGAAGTAATACCCTGAACAATGTATCTTTTTGCTTTGCATTCTCCTTTGAAAATGGCGGTTCACTTCCTGTGCCTGGAATCTCCTAGCTGTATGTCTGCAGGGTGAGATCATATGAGGCAATAATGCCCCTGAATGTTGGGCTCCATGTACACTAGCAACTCTTACACTTCAGTTTAGGAGCTTTTGGTGTTATTTTGCCCAAGCACCTAAACTCAACCCCATAAGCCCCGTCTGTCCATGTACACATGGGCTTTTAGCAGAGTTTAGGAGCTGCTGCGGTTATTGGAGGTTCAACCTCCCTTTCCTGAACGTGGAAGAATCGCATTCAGGAGAGGAACGTTCTGACCTCCGGCCACAAAACACGGGACAATCGTGGTAAAATCGTGGCACTTCAAAGTAGGCTATGCATACATGAAGCCTAAGTCTCATCAGATTTGGTGGTCAGTACTGTACTGCTCACTGTTTTCCTTGCTGGAGAGGAAACTGTACCTGAGGGACCTGTACTGCAAGGATCTCCCTGCATCTGCTTCATCCAGTCTGTGGAACTGTACTTCCTCCACCCCTATCATTAGTCTTGGGGTGGCCAGCTCTGACTTAAAGAAGCAAAGCCCTGCCTCTAACAAGATGGCTGCCAAAGAGACACTGTAAAACTAGGCATGGTAAGTCCATAATGGGGAAAGAGGAGCTGCAGGTAAGAGGACAGGCAATACTGGTGTCATGTCCTATGTCTTCAGCAAAGGACTCCACTTCCTGAGCCTGTTGAGTAGCTGTGTTTTAAAGTAACCTTGTCCTGGGTTAAAAATATCCATACAGGTTTATATGAGAATTTTTTTTATTCTATTGATTAACTGAACTTAAAGCGTTTGTAATCAATCGGGCCGCTGGATGAATGCTTTCATCTGACGGACTGCAGTCTGCTTGTCAGATTCACACAGGGATGTAAACATCCCTTGTAATTGAAAAAAAAAAAGGATGGCAGGTCCTCTTTATGGAGAGGTCTTGGGGTCAAAAAGACCTCAGATCTCACATTTACATGCAATAAAAAAAAAAGTGTTTTTTTTTTTTTTTTCCCAGTAATTTTTTTTTCCCCCTTTTAAGGCCATTGGGCAGAAGTGAAGTTTGATGTAGCTTCCGTCATCCAATGGTATGGAGCCGAGTGGGGGTGGGGGCATCATTCCCTCACTCAGCTTCCAGCCTCACAGGAGAAAGGACCCCGATCGTCTCCGCCACTACCGAAGGATCCGGTCAGCAGCGGAGAGGACCGGAATGCGGCGGGAGGGGGGGGGGGTGGTCCTTTCCCGCGGCCGATAAGTGATCTTGCGGTGACTCCGTCGACCACTTTTATCTGAAAGCGGACTGAACAATGTTTTTAAAAATACCGGGGTTGTGGCAGCTATCTGCTACCATAACAACAGTATTCAACGTCAAAGTACGGACGTAGAACGACGGCGGGCGGTCCGGAATTGGTTAATGTGCAGAAATAATGAAGAAATGGTTTATACGCCTCGCTGTTACGGGTGTGAAAATCTCCAGTAAATGAGAAGAAAAGCGCACCCCGCCTTCTGCTGCGTGGACGTTGGTCAGGCGTGACGCAGCGATTGAATGCCGATTTTTGGTTTCGGAGTTTCATGCCATATAATCTCCCATCCGCCTTCTCGCAGGTCGCCCGTTTTGTTCAACCGTTTACTGCCGAGAGAGAGTCGCCGTCATTTTTATCCTCAATTGACTCGATTTAGAAATCATTCCAACTAAACCACGTGACCTTTTAAGACGCCATCGTGATGTCCGAATTAAATGCGACTCGGACCAATCCGCAGGTAGCGTTTTTTTTTTTTAAAATCTGGATAGGACAGTCAGGTGCCCCCCCCCCCCCCCCCCCCCCGTGACTTATTGTACCGGAGGAGGAGGAGAGCCGAGTTTCCTGTCCGGAACCCTCGTCGCCCTTTTTTTTGTGCTGCGTTACGGCTCAGCCAATGAGGGAGCCGGCAGAATATTACACCGTGATTGCGTCCGGAATGCATTATCTAAATGAATGTGGAGGGTTTTTAATTTTCAGGCGGAAACAAACTTGCTAGTGATTTTCCGTAATGCAGAAAATCAAAGCGCCTAATAGATCAGTTTTTTCTTTCATGTTGTAATAATGCGTGCGGAATCTGCTGCAGAAAATGATTTTATACCTCCTCCCCCAGCAGGAATTGGTGCCAGCAGACCCAACAAGGAGGGGGAGGGGTACAAGAGAGGGGGGGGGAGAATTAAAGGGGCATTGCTCTCTGGTTTATAAATCCCCCAACCCCCCCCCCGCAGCTACAAATACTGCAGCTGCTGACTTTCAATATAAGGACACTTACCTGTCCAGGGATCCCACAATGTCCTCGCCTGAACCGATTCTTCCACCAGCCTTGGGTGCAGGCGCCGGTATCTCAAGTAAGGGAAATGGGAATTGAAGCTAGGTCAGAAAGAAACTTTTTAAAGCGGAGATCCACTCACATTTTTCACTCCTCACCATCCAGCACTAATGTCCATCCTTAAAATGAATTGGCAATTTTTTTTTTTTTTTTTTTCTGTTCACTTACCTGATTTCTGCCTATATCTAGGGGCCGTACGTCATTTCCGGTTTTTCATTGGCTCCTGGGAGATCTTGGTCAGCTTGGCATGGCACTGCTCCCGTAACGTTTAAAGTGATTTGTAAAGGCTCGCTGCACAGAGTAGCCCAGATCCTCCTCTTCTCGGGTCCCTCTTTGCTGCTCCTGGCTCCTCCTCCTATCGAGTGACCCTCAGCCAGCAGCTTGCTACAGGGGACACCCGAGCTAAGTCAAAGCTCCGTGTATCCATTCAGACACAGAGCCCTGACCTTGCCCCGCCCCCTATTTCCCCTGACTTACTGATTTTGATTGACAGCCGTGGGAGCCAATGGCACCCCTGCTTTATCTCAGCCAATCAGGAGTGTCTGGGACAGCTAAGACACTTGTGGACATTGCTGCAGAGAGAAGGGGCTCGGGTAGGTAATTAGGGGGGGTGCTGGGGAGGCCTATACCCACAGGTTTTTTATCTTAATGCATTAAGATGAAAAACCTTCTGCCTTTACAACTCCTTTAACATTGGCGTCTATGGAAATTTTTTGTCCGCTTGGCATGGCACGGCTCCCGTAACATTTAACATTGGCGTCTATGGAAATTCTTTGTCCGCTTGGCATGGCACGGCTCCCGTAACATTTAACATTGGCGTCTATGGAAAATCTTGGTCAGCTTGGTATGGCTGTGCCATGTCAAGCTGACCAAGATTGCACTGCACATGCGTGAGATTGGCAGGTGCATTCTGGGTAGCCAGCATTCACGGAATCCAGGAAGAAGGACACTGTGGCTTCAGATGCCCACACTGGAGATGGCCGCGCTGTGCAGCAACTTTACAAAGTAAGAAAACAATGCTGCACAAATAGAAAACTGGGCATAGTTTACAGCATACCTTTGTTACATTGTACGAGGCATGCATATTCTAGGGGTATTTTTATCTTAAAAATCATATTTTGGCCGGAACTCCACTTTAAGTGCACTTTAACAAGGCTGATCTCAGTATCTGCAGAGCACAGGCAGGCAAGAACCTGCAGCATTGTCCCCTGCAAGGTGTGTAAGTGACCCAGCTGGAGATGTTCTTTGTTCCCCCCATCAGTGAGTGTGATTTCTACCCCGGTATCGGGTTCTCAGATATGTAAATGTAGAAGGGATGATGTGAGATCTCTGGCTACAGCTTTGGGCTCTGTGGGCGGCCATCGCAGGAAAGCGTCAAGGCTTCAGATTGTAATATCCCGTCATCCAGCGTGACTCCGCTCCGCACACTGGCATTGTCTGCAGCCCCCGCTGGTCAATAAAATCGCCGTTTAAGCTCCATTTTTCTCTGGTGACATTTCCCTCTCCTCCCCCGTGTGCGGACACAGCACTTAGAGCGGTAGGCGGGGGGGGGGGGGGGGGAGGGGTTAGGGTGCCAGGGGCCGCGTGTCTGACGCTCCTCTCCACCGACTATGAGCACCGCCTGTCATTTGCACACATTTCCTGATGGCTTAAATGGCGAAAAAAAACGAAACGTGAGAGACGCCTGTCATGCTTCAGGACTCCTTGCTGGGCCAATCTTTTACCTGAAAGAAGAATATTTATGAATATTTATTCTGCGAGATTGGTGACAAGTTGAAGTGCCGTAATGCGCACATTTCTGCCTCTTTCCATACGCTAATGCCTCTCAATGAGGACTTATTACCGCCGCTCTTCAATGGCGTTTTGCAGTTTCAGCTCCTGACTGACGGAACAAACCATTATAAAGGAGAAGTGCACTTTTAAAGTGGAGTTCCGGCCGAAGTATGACTTGTAAGATAAAAATACCCCTAGAATACTCGTGCCTTGTGCAATGTAACAAAGGTATGCTGTAAACTATGCCCAGTTTTCTATTTTTGCAGTATCGTTTTCTTACTTTGTGAAGTTCCTGCACAGCGTGGCCATCTCCAGTGTGGGCATCTGAAGCCACAGTGTCCTTCTCCCTGGATTTCGTGCATGCTGGCTACCCAGCATATGCACCTGCTGATCTCACGCATGTGCAGTGCAATCTTGGTCAGCTTGACATGGCACAGCCATACCAAGCTGACCACGATTTTCCATAGACGCCAATGTTAAATGTTACGGGAGCCGTGCCATGCCAAGTTGACCAAGAATTTCCATAGTCGCCAATGTTAAAGGAGTTGTAAAGGCAGAAGGTGAATGCATTAAGATAAAAAACCTGTGTGTAGCAGCCTCCCT
The DNA here is from genome assembly GCF_042186555.1 of Aquarana catesbeiana. Lineage (NCBI taxonomy): Eukaryota > Metazoa > Chordata > Amphibia > Anura > Ranidae > Aquarana > Aquarana catesbeiana. The sequence continues at coordinate 1,061,956 of NC_133328.1, read as the reverse complement.
AGCACCCCCCCCTAATTATCTACCCGAGCCCCTTCGCGTTTGCAGTGTGGTGCAATTTTGGTTAGCTTGCATAGACGCCAATGTTAAATGTTACGGGAGCAGTGCCATACCAAGCTAAAAAAGAATTTTCATAGACGCCAGTGTTAAAGGTTATGGGTGCCTTGCCAAGCTGACCAAGATCTAGGAGTGCAAAACCAGGAATGATGTACGGCGCCACGGCGGCTAAAGGAGGAGGTGAAGTTAGATATGGGCTTAAATCGGGTAAGGGAACAGAAAAAAATAAAGAATAAATTGCCTATTCATTTTAAGGATGCACATTAGTACCGCATGGTGAGGAGTGAAAAATGTGGGTGGAACTCCGCTTCAAAAATGTCTTTCTTACCTCGCGCCCCCCCCCCCCCAACAGATGAATACTTACCTCGATCCTAGGCCTCGTTCACACAAGGGTACTACAGCGTGCAAAAAAGGACAAACCATCTTTTGGCGCACTGAGCCGCTGGATGGAAAGAGCACAGGCTATGGGCATAAAAAGTAAATATAAGAACAAAGTCTGATGTGAAATGCTGGCTGTGGACGGCTGCCGGCTCAATTAAGAGCTAGAAGGAGTTCTGCAGGGAGAAGAGCAGCGCCATCTAAGTGCAGCAATATAAAACTTTATAATTCCAAGCAAATAGAATAAGACTCACGAGATGATGAATAGTCGGCGCATCAGGCCTGATGAAGGAGCCCCCCTGCTCCAAACGTGTGCACCGCCCGCTGACACCTGGTTGTGACATCAGCCCGCTGCTACTGACTTTACCCGTGGACCAGGAAGTGCTGGGAGCCACCAGCGCAGCCGTGACGGCGATGCTTCTCTACACACCGCGGCTCCCCCAAATCTTGATCTATCAGTGCCAGGATCTCCGCTCCTGAAAGCTGATTGGAGCTCCCCTAGGGAGAGGAGTCTTTATTGGAGCTCTACAGATCCCTTCTGCTTCAAGATGTATCGGCGCCTGGATTGTAGTGCTGAAAGTTGATTGGAGGTCTACTGGAGAAGGGGCCTCTTTGCCACACCACAAATCTTTCCTGTATCGAGATCTATCGATGCTGGAAACTGATTGGAGCTCTTCTAGTGGATGAGCTTCTCATTTGGGCTCCATGGATCCCTTTTTCATAGAGATCAGTACCAGAATTGCAGTGCTGAAGGCTGATTGGGAGCTCTCCTGGTGGATGGGCATCTCATTGGGGCTCCATGGATCTCTCCTGCATGCAGATCTATCAGCGTCAGGAGCTCTATGTCTAAAACTGATTGGAGCTCTTCTGGTGGATGGGCATCTCATTGGGGCTCCATGGATCTCTCCTGCATGCAGATCTATCAGCTTCAGGAGCTCGGTGTCTAAAACTGATTGGAGCTCTTCTGGTGGCAAGGCCTCTCATTGCAGATGGGCGCTCTCAACACCAGGATCAGTGCTGAAAACTGATTGGAGCTCTCCTTGTGGATGGCCATTTCATTGGGCCTCCATGAATCCTCTCTTGCATCCAAGATCGGTGTCAGGATCTCGGCACTGAAAGCTGATTGTAGCTCCCCTAGGGAGGATCCTCTTTGGGATTCCAGAGATCCCTTCTGCATCAAGATGTATCCGCGTCAAGATCTCAGTGCTGATAACTGATTGGAGCTCTCCTGATGGAGAGGCCTCTCATTGTGGCTCCACAGATTAGTAAATCTTTAGATAAGAAGGGTTCCTTACTAGCCTCTATCCAAACCGAATATATAGATTTGTGATTTACATGCACATTAATGCTGGTATGTGTACATCCTGAGTGTGAAAACCATTTTCCTTCCATTCTTCATAGCCTGGAAGACGTCCACCGAGGATACACGATGAATAACAATTCTCTAGCCCTGCACATTGCAAGGTATTATCTATCATTTCATGCCTGCATCAGCAGTTTCCAGCAGTGATCTTAATGGCTTACATTTTAGGGTTAATGGCCCTTTAATGCAGACGTTCTTAGCAGCGATGATTGGCCTCGTTACGTTTAGGGTACAGTGTGTGCCAAACTTTTTGTGCGTCGCACGGCTGTGATTCCATTTTTATGTCTCTTTTTTTTTTTCTTCGTTTTCATAAAGTTTGAAAGAATATATCCTCCCCAAATAAAGGGTCTTTCGTTAGACCGATGGGTGTGTCTGGGGCGTGGCTCCAAAGTTAGAGAATTTGAACCCTTAGTAACTAAAATGTAACTCTATCAGAGGGGTACACAAGTGGGAAGTTGGGATGATAGCCCACCTCCCAGCAACATTATGTTCACCTTTTGCCCTCCTCCGCCTCCCTGCTCCATTCGGGGTCTCATGCCATTTTTTCCAGGTATGGGGGAACATGTGACCCCCCTACATATGACAGTGCTTAGGCCTGAGCAGCCAGTCGCCAAACCCTAACAACATGTGGTGGGGGGGAGGGCAGTGACTCCATCACTTGGGTAAGCTCAAAATCATCTGCAGCGGGAGTGGTGGACCTTGGGGAGTACCTTGGGGAGTGGTGGACCTTGGGGAGCGGTGGACCCTTGCAGCAGAGAGGTGGTGAATGAGCACGGATGGGTTGGTATCCCTCGATGAAGTGGTAGGCTTTCAGTAGACACTGACCCTTTGCCTTGAATGGACAGATAACTGTTTAAAAGTTCAAAGGAAACCTGTACAGAGAGGAAATGCAGCCTACCTACCTTTCCCTCTCAAAATGCTCCTTGTCTGACCTTCATACTTCTCCTCCTCTGCCTTTAGAACTTTGAGTCACTGACCCAAAGCAGGTATTGAAATCCAGAGATCGAACTTCACTTGGTGCATACTAGTTGAGAGTAGTGTCTCAGAATTTGGAAATGATAGAATTCACCTGTCAAAGGCAAACCATATTTCTTCAGATTTCAGTTTTTTAGGCTCGCCTTGAGCATTAGAAATTGTCAGATGTGGTCGGTAATTTGGAATATACATTTTGGAGACCACTGCGCATCTTATAACACATTTGCCCAAGTATATACCTATCACCCAGCAGCCATTGCTGTCCCACCTGTCATTTCCTTTGACCCCCCCCCGCTTCTGGCCATCAGTCTCCTTGTAGAATGGGTGTGGCCATCCTCTGACCTCTTTTTAATTTGTGGCAGGTTATGTCATTGTTTTTCTCTATAATGGTCCATGCGTTCGTTCACTGCCAAGTCTGAACACATTGCTCTAAATCAGCCTTACTCATTCTTTTCAACATAGAGAAAACCTCTGAAATAACATTCCAGTCTCAGGGAACCCCTGCTAAGAATATTAGTTTGGTCAGAGAATGCTCCTTACATTGGTGATCCGTGAGAAGAATGTTCCTTACATTGGTGATCCGTGAGAAGAATGTTCCTTACATTGGTGATCAGTGAGAAGAATGTTCCTTACATTGGTGATCAGTGAGAAGAATGTTCCTTACATTGGTGATCAGTGAGAAGAATGTTCCTTACATTGGTGATCAATGAGAAGAATGTCCCTTACATTGGTGATCAGAGAGAAGAATGTCCCTTACATTGGTGATCAGTGAGAAGAATGTTCCTTACATTGGTGATCAATGAGAAGAATGTCCCTTACATTGGTGATCAGAGAGAAGAATGTTCCTTACATTGGTGATCAGTGAGAAGAATGTTCCTTACATTGGTGATCAGTGAGAAGAATGTCCCTTACATTGGTGATCAGTGAGAAGAATGTTCCTTACATTGGTGATCAGTGAGAAGAATGTTCCTTACATTGGTGATCAGTGAGAAGAATGTTCCTTACATTGGTGATCAGTGAGAAGAATGTTCCTTACATTGGTGATCAGTGAGAAGAATGTTCCTTACATTGGTGATCAGTGAGAAGAATGTTCCTTACATTGGTGATCAGTGAGAAGAATGTTCCTTACATTGGTGATCAGTGAGAAGAATGTTCCTTACATTGGTGATCAGTGAGAAGAATGTTCCTTACATTGGTGATCAGTGAGAAGAATGTTCCTTACATTGGTGATCAGTGAGAAGAATGTTCCTTACATTGGTGGTCAGTGGGAAATATTACCCTCTTACAGAGAGCCAAAAAAGATGAATGGTGTCAGTGGGAACTTATCTGAGAGGCAGAAATTGTTCATTGTTCAAGGAACCCCTAGCAACCTCAGGAGGAACCCTAGGCTTTTATGGAACCCTGGTTGAGAAACCCTGATCTAAACCTTTGGCCAAGTCACATGTGAGTGAGATGTGGAGACTTATTAACTATTGATGGTGGTGATTCCTCCACTCTGCATAGAAGTTAGTCTGTGGGATTGAGTCCTGCCTAGAATAGCGTTCAGTTCAATGGCCATCATTGCTTTATGAAGTAGCCATGTCCATCTTTACTCTTTAGTTGCTATGGGTGGTTTGGCGGATAACCGTACACCGCTCAGAGGTGAAGACCATCTTACGGGAATGGGCTTTGGTATTGCTCTGGTACTTGAGAATACTCTTCTGATGCTATAGGACAGGGATCTGCAATTAGCGGACCTCCAGCTGTTGCAAAACTACAAGTCCCATCATGCCTTTGCCTCTGGGTGTTATGCTTGTGGCTGTCAGGGTCTTGCTATGCCTCATGGGAGTTGTAGTTCTGACACAGCTGGAGGTCCGCTAATTTCATATCCCTGCTATAGGATGAAGAATGTGGTTGGCTTTGGTGTATTGGATCGGTGATAGAAGAATGACCCAAGGGTGAACTATAGGCAAAACTTTTTTTCATTTTGGATAAGTGAGGGTGAGAACTCCTGTTCTATATTTTTTTTCACCATTTGTCCCCCATTGGGGAGATTTCCCTTCACTTCCTGTCCCATAGCCAAACAGGAAGTGAGAGGAAATCCCTGCAAATGAAGAGAATCCTTTGTGGACCCTCCAGGTCACCAGAACTAGTGCCGCAATTGGAAGATTTTCCCTCTGTTACTTTTCTGGGGGAAAACCCAAAATGGAGAGGGTGACTCTCCCTAAGACAGACAGCAATAAAAACTGACAGTGGTTCTAATCCCGCTGCACTCTATCCAACATTAAAAAAAAGTTTTGTTTGCCTTTTTACTTATACTTTAAACTGATGACTTGTAGGAACTTTAAAACATTTCCTATGGAAAATATAGGGCATTGAAGTTGCTGTTTATTGGGTCCTTATAAGGTTTGACATGTTTGGTATCTATTTACTCGGCACTACCTCATCTTTTTATATTTTACAAAAAAAGAAATGTGTTTATGTGCATTAAAATTAACTAGTGTGTATTTTTGCATTTCATAAAGCATTGCACTTATATGTGACATAAAAATTTGGAACTTCCACTATTTTATTCTTTAGGGGGGGGGTCTGCTTTCAGAGAATGTTTTTTGGGGGTTTTATCAAATCTTCAGGCCTAAAATGATTGATCCTATTTTTTTATTTTTTAACGTGTGCAAAAATGGCTTGAAAGAGTTAAAGGACGGCCAAATAAATTTTAATTCTTCGCCCCCCCCCCCCCACCTGCTGCATAGAGATTGGTTGGTTTTCATAGGTCCGTGCGAGGTGAGGAGGGCATTACGGTTTTGTCCCCCCCCCCAGCTTTCTAACGATCATCTTACTAAAATAGGAACTGTTTCCATTCAGAAGTGGGGGGTAACGTCTCGGCGTGGAGCAGGTGTGCCGGAGTTACAAGGAAACAGATGGTGGGACGGGGTAGGAGAAGTTGGTGAAGGAGATTTACCGACTTTGGCAACTAAGATAATAATAACCGCAACATAAAATCTGGAAAGACGACCAGAAGACGTATTTATTTGGAGCGCCGCTGCTGAGATGTGAAGAATTGCAGTTTGGGTGAGATATAGAGCAGCCCGGGGGCCTCCTTTACTTTAAAGTTGAATGGCAGGAATACGGCTCTTCATACAGATGATGCCCTTATATGGGAGCTCTGCTAAAGGATTTGTAGATCTGTCCATCCATTTCTGAGATGTGCACAGCTCTGCCAGCTCAGCACAGCCCTCAGTAACGGTCAGGTTTTGCCCCTCCCACAGCCCGCGACTGGACAGTAAAGAAAAAAATGGAAGGAGAGAGCAGAGTGATGAGCTCCGCTGAGCTCATCCCTCTGTCACTCTGCTCTCTCCTCCTATCAGCATGCATCTTGTTAACACATGAGCATTGCTGCACAACTGATCAACTCCCTGTGCGGCCTCTCCCTCTCCCAGTCTGAGCTCTTTTCTGTACATGGGATTGCAGAAGGGGCCGGTATCAGGTCCTTACACCTCTCGTGATGTTTTAGAGAATGCAGAGCTGTATTAATGTCTTTTTATTTCCTGTTGTCAGTGGTTGTCAACATACAAGGAGTGGGGGGCCTGAACTGTGTCCCCCGACAGCTCCAAATTGCCGTGTGTAATGTTCAGCATACAATAGACTGTCAGATATCGGACAATACTATAGGGGATGATCAGGGACTGCAGACATGGAACACTTACTTGGAGAGTGAATGGACACTACAGGAGATTGTCAGAGAGGGGACATGAGACTGCTGGAGTTCATTGTCATTAAAGCCTCTATACAAATGATTGATTCCCCTACTGACTGCTGGGCTCCTACAAAGGGCCGCATGTGGTGCTCAGGCCAGAGGTTGGGCACCAGATACTTGGGGGTGCGTCCGGGATTCTGATTTCATTGGCTGCCCTTGGCTTGCTGACTTGACGGGTGATGACACCCCTGAAACCTTTGATTTTCAGAAACTTGTAACAAGTGAAATTAGAACTCCTTTGCATATTTAATTATCTAAAATACATTTAAGCCTTTAGATCACCATGACCAATCAATCCTTGCAGTAGGAGAGGTAACTTGTAGCCACTCACATATTTGTTTCAGTGAAAGTTTTGGGGGGGTGCGGGCGAGCATTGGCCGTGGCGGGGGGTGGTTGGGGCCAAGCAGGAGCCGGGGCGCTGGGGGCCATGCAGGAGCCGTGGCGGGGGGGGGCGCTGGGTGCCATGCAGGAGCCGTGGCGGGGGGGCGCTGGGTGCCATGCAGGAGCTGTGGCGGGGGGTGGGGGCCAAGCAGGAGCCGTGGTTGGGGCCAAGCAGGAGCTGGGGGTTGGGGGCCATGCAGGAGCCGTGGCAAGGGGTGGGATGGGGGCCATGCAGGAGCCGTGGCAGGGGCCAAGCAGGAGACGTGGTTGGGGCCAAGCAGGAGCCGTGGGATGGGGGCCATGCAGGAGCCGTGGCGGGGGGTGGGGGGCCATGTAGGAGCTGTGGCGGGGGGTGGGGGGCCATGCAGGAGCAGTGGCGGAGACGTGGGGGCCATGCAGGAGCCATGGCGGGGGGACACCGAGCAGGAGCTGAACGTGAGCCGTGGCGGGGCCTACATCACTCATTTGATGCTCCTGTTGTACAATTATACATGAAACTACTGTCTAAAATCTAATAAAAGGTTTAACATAAAAAGCGTGAAAATAAACACGCTAAAAATTCTAAAAAGGTACAAGCAGAAAACCTCCTGTGAGACGCGTACACAGTGAGTAAACATAAAAAAATATATAGGTCGCACTTTTCAAGCATATATAAACACTTAAATGATTCAAACAATCCACATATAATATGAGATCAATGTGAAAATGAATAAAAATCAGTCCATAAGTAATGTGAAAGTAACTTAACGATCCCCACCATCCACCACCGAAGTGATTGGAATATCGGTGCCGCCACCAACAGCTGAAAGGCCCACTTACCAGCTCCAGTTGATTCTTCATTGCAAGGGATCCTTAGCGCTTGTGGCTTTAGCCCAGCCAAGGCCTTTCTCCAGGTCCAGATGGTCTCCCAACAAATTCACCCCTTGGTGCCGTATAGGATGTAGTGATATCTCAAGAAAGCAAAGTGCTCCACATAGTGTAAAATCCTTGTAAATTTATTTAAATAAAAAGTAATGCACTTACAGCTGCTGCTGGTACAAAACTGCTTTCATATCTCCTGTGTCAGCCGCCCCACAAAACAACCCATCCTCTAGGGTACGTATGGGATTGGTGACGTCAGCAAGTCGCTCCGCCCTACATGTTTCGTCATAAAATTACGTCGTCCAGGGGCACGCACTGAGTTGCCATGGTTTGTACGCTATACAAAAGCCAAGCATCGTTCTGAATATATTATCACACAATCGCAAGATGGCCAAGCCTCGATCTGAGCCTCAGTCGGCCATATTGAAGACAGTAACTTGGCCATTGTGCTGGGAGGGTACAGTGAGCACAGGGATGGTTGGTGGGCACTGAGGCCCTTTCATCAGACGGGATGTTTGGTGGGCGCTGAGGCCCTTTCATCAGACGGGATGTTTGGTGGGAAAAGAGGCCCTTTCATCAGACGCGATGTTTGGTGGGAAAAGAGGCTCTTCTGTCAAGGGATGGTTGGTTGGCATGGGGGTCTTTCATCAGAAGGGATGGTTGGTGGGCATGAAGACCGTTTTGACAGCAGAGTTGGTGGGCACGGAGGACCTTTCATCAGACGAGGATGTTTGGTGGGCATAGAGGCGATTCCATCAGATGGGGTGGTAGGTAAGCAGGTTCAAGGGGGGGTAGCAGTAAAGTGGGGGAACAAAAGGAAAAGCCAATTTAATGGCCTCTAAAGAAAACCACATTTAGCAAAGTAAAAGTTTACATGGCTGACAGGTTATCTTCAAATCCTTTCATCAGATGGGATGGTTGGTGGGCACTGAGGCTCTTCTGTCAAGGGATGGTAGGTGGGCGCTGAGGCCCTTTCATCAGACGGGATGTTTGGTGGGCGCTGAGGCCCTTTCATCAGACGGGATGTTTGGTGGGCGCTGAGGCCCTTTCATCAGACGGGATGTTTGGTGGGCGCTGAGGCCCTTTCATCAGACGGGATGTTTGGTGGGCGCTGAGGCCCTTTCATCAGACGCGATGGTTGGTGGGCGCTGAGGCCCTTTCATCAGACGGGATGGTTGGTGGGCGCTGAGGCCCTTTCATCAGACGGGATGTTTGGTGGGCGCTGAGGCCCTTTCATCAGACGGGATGTTTGGTGGGAAAAGAGGCCCTTTCATCAGACGCGATGTTTGGTGGGAAAAGAGGCTCTTCTGTCAAGGGATGGTTGGTTGGCATGGGGGTCTTTCATCAGAAGGGATGGTTGGTGGGCATGGAGACCCTTTTTCATTAGACTGAGTGGTTGGAAGGCACGATCCTTTTGTCAGATGTGATGGTGGGTACAGAGGCCCTATTTTTAGGATTGTTGGTGGACACGGAGGCATTTTTTCAGACTAGATGGTTGGTGGGCACTGAGGTTCTTTTTTCAAACTGGATGGTTGGTGGGCACAGAAGACCTTTTATTGGACAGGGGATGGTGGTTGGATACGGGTCCTTTCGTCAGACGGGATGGTTGGTGGGCATGGAGTCTCTTCTGTCAGCGGATGATTGGTTGGCGTGAAGACCGTTTTGACAGCAGAGTTGGTGGGCACGGAGGACCTTTCATCAGACGAGGATGTTTGGTGGGCATGGAGGCGATTCCATCAGATGGGGTGGTAGGTAAGCAGGTTCAAGTGGGGGTAGCAGTAAAGTGGGGGAACAAAAGGAAAAGCCAATTTAATGGCCTCTAAAGAAAAGCACATTTAGCAAAGTAAAAGTTTACATGGCTGACAGGTTATCTTCAAATCGGTTGTGTGCCTGGTACAAACGCTCTCGCCTTCGCCTCATTGCGTTCCTAGAAGCGGAGCCTCTTCCCGGCCTCGTTCCTCTATACATCCATTTATCTCTCTTCCCCCGTTCTCCCTCTCACCGGAATATTGTACGATAATAAATAAAGACATAGTATGCAGCGGCAGTCTCCCCTACTCATCTCGTGGAACACGCAGGAGACAGAAATACAATTTCACAGCTTATTTGCTCGTTTCCGCTCCTTCCACAAGATCTCTCTAATTTCTGTCTGATTTTGAGGGTTCAGGCATGTTTTCATATTGTGCTTACTCACATCATTGAGCGTTCACTGAGGCAAATTAACTTCATTTACTTTGTGTTCTCTCTTCGTGCTTTCCGGAGTCTGTGCGCAGGCAGCACTGCCATGGTGTGCTCATAGAATCCGGAACCCGGCCAGCGCTTCCTCACAATTTATTACACTTTCTCCGTGGCGGGATTGTGGACCTGAGGCGAGCCAAGATTTAGATTTCACATATATTAAAGCTGAAGTAGTGTAATGTATTTGTAGCAAAGTCCCGGGGCCCCTGAAGCCCAATGGTGACCTCCAGAGTTAAGGACAGCTGGCATCCTTCAGTGTAGAGTGGGTTACAAGGCATGGTGGGTGTAATGCAAGATGAACAGGTGGGCACCAGACACTTTCTGAATGCAAGGAGATTTATTGTCTCTCTTATACAGAACGGTGGTAGAGGGGGTTAGGGCCAGGACACCCTTAGGTAGATGCAATGTTAATTGGCAGACTTCGAGACTTTTATAGGCAGACAACTATACAGGTGAAGACCTCCAGCTGGACACCATTTCTGTATAGGTAGGACTGCTGTCATCTATGGCAACAATCTTGTAGCTGTTTCTAACAATAAAGGTATTGAACTTTCTGCAACACGGACAGTTCTCTTTACCTCACAATCACTCACTGTGGGGTCTTCACTCAACGAGCTCCCAGTCTGTCTCACTAGACTTCAGATCCACCAGCCACTGGATCCCCTGAGCTCTTGCACTGTAGCACTCAGTATCTTCCTCAAGCGTCGTGCCCCCCCGCCTTAATGCTGGGTCCTCAAGCTTCACCCCTGCTGACACGTTAGGTTCTTGGCCCACCTCATCAGTGCCCACCACATCAGGGCTGTCTCATCCATGCCCACCAGTGAAGGAGTAATTGTCATTCAAAGTGTAAGAGCGCTGAAATCTGAAAATTGGCCTGGGCAGGAGGGGGGGGGGGGAGTGTCCCGTATAGAAGGGGTTGAAGCTTCAGAAAAGCGTGTTGAAGTGTTAGGCGATTTAATGTGTAAATGAGCCCCAAAAGTGAACTTCTCCTTTGCTTTGTGTATACGTCTCACAGACCTACCATTCCCTGTACTGTATCTCAGTAGTATCCATAGTGATGTACAGAAGATGGGTTAGTAGCCGCTGTCCTTCATTCTATTTTCAGTGGGGGGGGGGGGGGGCTGCCTGGTATATAGAATCCAATATTTACTGATGGTCATAAAAATACACCCAGCGTCATTGGGGGGGGGGGGGGGGGGGGGCACGTGCCCTTATCCGGAGCATCTGCTCAGTATAGCTTCCTGTAGTGAGTTGACAATGATAACCTGAGATCTCAGCCTCGTTATCAGCCCTGCCAGAGGAAACTACAGGATGCCCCCCACCCCTATGGTATGGAGAAGGGGAGGGGGGGGTGTTCTCGGGCTTCGCCATACATGGATTGAAATGTGACTGATTTTTCAGCAAGAACTGATCTTCTATCGGTCTATGGCTGGTCTTGGTTGGGAGGAGTCAGTCTACCGATGGACTTCTCATGAACCGGCTTGTCGGCACTTGGATACCGCTGGCTATCTGGCCATTAGACTGTAGTGATGAGGGTGGGGCTGCAGTGGGCGTGTCTGTAAATTCTTCTCCTCCATTGTCCGGGGGGCGGGGGGGGGGTCCCAGATCAGCAGACTGGTAACAACAAGAAGTGGGGTGGATGGGGCTCTAGAGCAGTGGTTCTCAACCTTCTAGTGCCGTGACCCCTTGATAAAATTTCCCAAGTTGTGGGGACCCCTAACAGTAAAATTATTTTCGTAGCGTGGGTTGTCAGCACCCAAGGCAAGACAAGTAATTTACGCCCCTAACCCATGGACATTTAGCACTCCCTGAGTCCCTTTAATGGCAACTATAATCGCAGGGAGTGTTACTCACTGTGTCACCGACTTTGTGGTGTCTCGTAGTAGTGACACCTATGCCGAAATCAGGAGATAGGGTCTCCTCCAGCCCCTCCCACTTCACATTCCTCACCAGTCAGCTGACCTCTAGTCTTTGCCCCCCCCAGCCATGCTGTGAACTGAATGGGCTCCTGTGAAGAGGCTGAGTGGGCGGCCGTGGGCTCCAGGAACAGCCCAGCCGGGCGGCCGTAGGCTACAGGAACAGCCCTGCTTGGCAGCTGCAAAAAGGCTGGGTGAGCGGTGCGGGCTTCAGGAACAGCCCGGGATTCGGTGACCCCTGGCAAATCATCATTCGACCCCCAGGTTGAGAACCACTGCTCTAGAGGGATGAAGTCCTGAGCAGGTCGGCTTTGCTCTCTGCAGCCATCAGAAGACTTCAGAGTGAAGCTGATGACTTCTCTTAGCGGTCTGATTGGTGTCCAGACTCCATGATAGAATGCATGTGATGGCCGGCTGGGATTAGGCAGAGAATGGCGGGAGGAGGAGAGGTGGGGGGGGGGAGCAATCTTTGCAATGTCTCCTGGAGCTCAGAAGCTGTAATGTCATGTTATCCCCCAGCATGCAATCTGTCCCATCAGTCGCTGTTCGCCCAGCTGTCACGGTGCATCATCACACCTGCCAGGAACCCGGCAACTTCAACCTGCCGCATCCGTCTCAGCATGGAGCTTAATGTGGGGGAATTAATGAGCTTCACGCCCTTCATCCACCTCCTCCCCCGTCTTTTGGAGCTTTATAAAAAAAATATATAATAAAAATGACACACGAGTAAAACCGAGATTCCCAACGTCTCTGGAGCCAATAAATATAAAATTTCTATATAAAACATTGCAGGTTGATGCTGCCTGCTCACCTGCAGATCGGTGTTCTAGTTGGCTTTATCCATATTTTATATTCTCCATATATAGCACTTTGCAGTGTCTGTTCATCGGTGGGAGGTGATGATTTGTGTTATCCAGGGAAAGGTTAACCCCTTCAATACTGGGCACTTTCACCCTCTTCCTGCCCAGGCCAATTTTCAGCTGACAATAACAATTGTACCGTCGTGCAACACTGTACCCATATGAAGCTTTTAAAAAAGTTTTGAGACGGGGGCTTTCTTTTGGTGGTTTTTATTTTTTGCGGCTGCTGAGGGGACACTGGTTGGGGGGGAGGGCTGCTGCGGCGGCACTGGTGGGCGGCTGCTACTGAGGTGGCACTGGTGGGGGGGCGGGGGCGTTGCTGGGGCGGCGGCACTGGTGTGGGCGGCTGCTGCTGAGGTGGCACTGGTGGGGGGGCGGGGGGTTGCTGGGGTGGCGGCACTGGTGTGGGCGGCTGCTGAGGGGACACTGGTTGGTTGGGGGGGAGGGCTGCTGCGGCGGCACTGGTGGGCGGCTGCTACTGAGGTGGCACTGGTGGGGGGGCGGGGGGTTGCTGGGGCGGCGGCACTGGTGGGGGGGGGGCACTGGTGGTGGGGGGGGGCTGCTGCTAAGGCGGCACTGGTGGGCGGCTGCTACTGAGGTGGCACTGGTGGGGTGGCGGGGGCACTGGTGTGGGCGGCTGCTGAGGCGGCACTGGTGTGGGCGGCTGCTGAGGCGGCACTGGTGGGCGGCTGCTACTGACGTGGCACTGGGGGGGGGGGGCTGCTGCTGAGGCTGCACACAGGAAGGACAAAGCAGTCACAGAGCACACCCCAGGGGGCAGGGTTTTGGGAGGACGTCTAAGGACCCCCATCTGGAACTATAGTACCGCTCTATCTGTCTTTTGGCTATAGTGTGGTACTGAAGTGGGTAATGGTGACTTTTTTTCCTTTCCCTGAAATCCATTGAATGAAAGGAGTGGACCGGGGACAGTCAGGCTGGGGTGGAAAGGGGCGGTGCCAGGGATAGGCTGGGGTGGAAAGGGGCGGTGCCAGGGTTAGACTGGGGTGGAAAGAGGCGGTGCCAGGGAATAGGCTGAGGTGGAAAGGGGCGGTGCCAGGGAATAGGCTGAGGTGGAAAGGGGCGGTGCCAGGGATAGGCTGGGGTGGAAAGGGGTGGTGCCAGGGTTAGACTGGGGTGGAAAGAGGCGGTGCCAGGGAATAGGCTGAGGTGGAAAGGGGCGGTGCCAGGGATAGACTGGGGTGGAAAGGGGCGGTGCCAGGGTTAGACTGGGGTGGAAAGAGGCAGTGCCAGGGAATAGGCTGAGGTGGAAAGGGGCGGTGCCAGGGAATAGGCTGAGGTGGAAAGGGGCGGTGCCAGGGATAGACTAGGGTGGAAAGGGGGCGGTGCCAGGGATAGACTGGGGGGGGGGGCTAGATTATGCTGAACAGCCAGGAAATGAGGGCGGGGCTCTGTATGACTGGCTGCAGCTTCTAATGCACATGGTGAGACGCTCACAGTGTGCAGTGAAATCAGAGGAACCCATTTCAGTCCAGGAGATGAGCCGGTACAACCTGTGCAGTACAGAAGGGGGGGGAGGGGGGGATTTATGATTTTGTAGGGGTTCATTAATCTGGAACCAGCAGTTGAATTGATATTTTTTCAACCATTTTCCTTTGGTCTCTCTCTCTCGCTCTCTCTCTCTCTCTATATATATATACATACACACACACACACACATATTAGTTTTAGCCCAGCGTTGTTGCACGGTGTAGCAGAGGCCGGTGGTGTTGTGTATGGGGGAGGGGGGGATATGATGAGTATATACACCCAGCGCAGTATCGGGGGTCACTGTACACCCCGGCGGGGGGTTTCGTTCGGTGATGTCGGCTAATTGTGGTTTTGTAATCTGTATTGTTTATCTTGGTGGTGCTGCCATCTAGTGCCGGAAAACACAAATTTGCAAACAACACTTTTTTCTTTTATCTGACTTTCCCCCAATCTAAAGATTTTGGTATTGTTAATTCAAGGCCGTTCTTCCTGCTATTTGTACATCGAGCGTTTCCATGGGGGATGGGATTTCGGGGATTTACATGAAAGGTACACTATATTCCTTGCCTGATCTTCATGCAGATTGATCGTACAGCTTCCTCTTACAAATAACACATCAGCATATTAAAGGGGGGGGGGGTGCCAGTCCCATCCACACCGCCATCTTTTCATCTACAGTCACTCTTAACATTTAAAGTGATTATAAAGACATTTTTCTTACCTTAATGCAAAACATGTTGCAGTATGGAACCCCCCCCCAAAAGAAAATGCTTGGCTCGGTTCAGTGCTGTGCCCGAGACACCCCTATGTGTCCATAAGATACAGATCATGGCTCAGCCCGGCCCCCCGTGTTGGAACCAAGAGAGCATCTGCTCTTGTGTACATCACTGAATTGAGATCGGGCTCAGGTAAGTATAATTGGGGGGGGGGGGGGGGCTGAGTGCAAAAGGTGTGTGTTTTTTTTTTTTTTTTTTTACCTTCATTGATCAGACAGAAAATTGAGAGATACAAAGTAACATTGTTTATAAACATTGATCAGACAGAAAATTGAGAGATACAAAGTAACATTGTTTATAAACATTGATCAGACAGAAAATTGAGAGATACAAAGTAACATTGTTTATAAACATTGATCAGAGAGGAGATAGAGAGATACAAAGTAATACTGTATTGGTATTTAGCTACAGTGAGAATCCAGTGGCTGGAATGTGATTGGATGGCTGCGGCCACTGAGTCTGTTCACTGCTATGGGAAGATGATATAACAAATGTATGTATTGTTATCCTGAGTAATGAATGTTATTGTTGAATAAAGAGCCCCTCTGATCTGTAGTGGGGGAGGGGTGAGAACTGGTTGGGTATAACGGAGGTGATTTTTGGTCTGATGTTTGTAGATGGATATATTCCGGTGGTGGTGTCCCTTGTCTTGGTGTCCCTGCCTTGGTGTCCCTTGTCTTGGTGTCCCTTGTCTTGGTGTCCCTTGTCTTGGTGTCCCTTGTCTTGGTGTCCCTTGTCTTGGTGTCTTGGTGTCCCTTGTCTTGGTGTCCCTTGTCTTGGTGTCCCTTGTCTTGGTGTCCCTTGTCTTGGTGTCCCTTGTCTTGGTGTCTTGGTGTCCCTTGTCTTGGTGTCCCTTGTCTTGGTGTCCCTTGTCTTGGTGTCCCTTGTCTTGGTGTCCCTTGTCTTGGTGTCCCTTGTCTTGGTGTCCCTTGTCTTGGTGTCCCTTGTCTTGGTGTCCCTTGTCTTGGTGTCCCTTGTCTTGGTGTCCCTTGTCTTGGTGTCCCTTGTCTTGGTGTCCCTTGTCTTGGTGTCCCTTGCCTTGGTGTCCCTTGCCTTGGTGTCTTGGTGTCTTGGTGTCCCTTGCCTTGGTGTCCCTTGTCTTGGTGTCTTGGTGTCCCTTGCCTTGGTGTCCCTTGTCTTGGTGTCTTGGTGTCCCTTGCCTTGGTGTCTTGGTGTCCCTTGCCTTGGTGTCTTGGTGTCTTGGTGTCCCTTGCCTTGGTGTCCCCTGCCTTGGTGTCTTGGTGTCCCCTGCCTTGGTGTCCCTCTGGTGGACGGTTCGCTCTGTCGGGGTTCATACAGAACCTCTCTTCTTCTTCCTCTATTTTCTGCCTTTCGTTCGATGCGTTGGATCCCCTGTTTGGAGAGAGGTGACCCGTCTGAACTTACACCCGTGTGCTGCGTCTGGTTATTGGAAAGCGCGATGCGCCAGCTGTGTCTAATTATCTTCAGTGGCCGGGCCTGATCTGCTGAGAGGAGGGCGAGTACAGCGGCGGCTGCGCTTCGCGGGTCAGCGATCGATGTTTCTGCAGCGTTTGTCTCTCCCCGCAGTCCTGATGGTGGGAAGCTTCATACAGGAAACATATGTTCATGGAAACAAGGCTGAGCGATGATCTGTGGAAGTGTTACGTACAGAGACAGGCCCACTACTACTGAGCCATGCAGATTTACACCCCAGTGAGTTCTTAGGGACGCTCTGCTGCATTTCATGGAGAATACATTACAAGTTATTGTGATATTGTAACGTTTTGGAAGGATCAGAACCCCTGTCAGCTTTTACTGCTGTCTGGGGCACCATTGGATTTTTCCCCTCACTTCCTGTTGTAGGGGCTGCATTATACCAAACAGGAAGTGAGGGAAAATCTTCCACAGGGAAACGGACAACAATAACAAAGCTTCGGGGTACATATACAGTGTGTATAGTAAAGAATCCCCCCTCCCCCTCCCCCTCCTCCATAAAATCACATTTTGTTGCTTTGCAGCCTGAATTGAAGACAGGCGCAGTTTTTGTTTTATCCAGCTGCATCTACTAGTAGCAATAATGAAAACAAAATTCAAAAAACGAATCACTGAGTTGGAAAAAGGATTGTCCCCTTGTGTCAGTATTTTATTGGACCCCCTTTTGCTGTAATTCCAGCTTTTAGTCTGTTGGAATTTGTCTCTTGTAACTTTGCACATCTAGACTTTGCAATATTTGCCCGCTCTACTTTGCAGAACAGTTTGGGTTCAGTTGTGACCTTTTGTGGACTGCAGTCTTTAATCGTTCCACAGATTTTCAATGGGGTTTAAGTCTGGGCTCTAACTAGACCATGCAAGGACCTTCTCCTCCAACCACTGTATGCTCATTGGTGGACTTTCCCCGCCTTCTCCTCCAACCACTGTGTGCTCATTGGTGGATATTCCCCGCCTTCTCCAACCACTGTGTGCTCATTGGTGGATATTCCCCGCCTTCTCCAACCACTGTGTGCTCATTGGTGGATATTCCCCGCCTTCTCCAACCACTGTGTGCTCATTGGTGGATATTCCCCGCCTTCTCCAAACACTGTGTGCTCATTGGTGGACATTCCCCGCCTTCTCCAACCACTGTGTGCTCATTGGTGGACATTTCCCGCCTTCTCCAACCACAGTGTGCTCATTGGTGGACATTCCCTGACTTCTCCAAACTCTGTTCTCATTGGTGGACATTTCCACCAATTGAGGGAGGGTGGAATGGAGATGAGGAGGGGAAGGGTGGTGGTATGGATGTGGAGGGAGGGGTGGAGGGTGGATGGGATGGATACGTGGAAGGGGGATGTGGAGGGTGGGATGAAGATGTGGAAGGGTGGGATGGATATATGTGGAAGTGGGATGTGGAGGGAGGGTGGGATGGATTTACGTGGATGGAGACGTGGAGGGAGGGTGGGATGGATAGGTGGAAGGGGGATGTGAAGGGAGGGTGGGGTGGATACGTGGAGGGAGGGTGGTGGGATGGAGACGTGGAGGGAAGGGATGTGGAGGGTGGGATGGATATACATGGGATGGAGACGTGGAGGGAGGGTGGGATGGATTTACGTGGAAAGGGGATGTGGAGGGAGGGTGGAATGGATATGTGGAGGAAGGGTGGGGTGTATAGGGGGTAGGGTGGGATGGATAGGTGGAAGGGGGATGTGGAGGGAGGGTGGTGGGATGGAGACGTGGTGGGAAGGGATGTGGAGGGTGGGATGGATATACATGGGATGGATACGTGGAGGAAGGGTGGGGTGTATAGGGGGTAGGGTGGGATGGATAGGTGGAAGGGAGATGTAGAGGGGGGGGTGGATGGATGGAGACGTGGAGGGAGGGTGGGATGGATTTACGTGGAAGGGGGATGTGGAGGAAGGGTGGGGTGGATAGGTGGAAGGAGGATGTGGAGGGGAGGGTGGGATGGAAATGTAGAGGGGGGGTGGATAGATGGAGTCGTAGAGGGAGGGTGGGATGGATATACGTGGAAGTGGAATGTGGAGGGATGGATACGTGGATCAGCCCAGTTTGAACCTAATTCTCTGCACCTGCGGTGGGACACATCCCCTCCCCCAGCACCCAGAGTCTTCTCAAAGTGTCTCATCCCCCTAGTAGTGGAGATCAGACAGTTCACCTTGCCCTATCCCACAATGCCCGGTGCCTGTTGGACCTATCGGCAGACCTGTGGCTACGGTGAGATTGGCCCCTGCAGGTAGGTGTGTCTGTGGGGGGCTGGGCTGTGTTTGTGTTCCCCCCGTTATGACAGTTGTACCTCCCGGCATTCACTATCACGTTTTATTCCGTCACCTGTTACACTTTGATGTTGGTACATTTCCTCGGCATAAACAAACGTTCGTCCTCCTTCACATTCTGCGGTGTGTATAAATTCTGTTCCTTCCGGAAGTCTTTAGACTTGTGCCGGTACAATCAGGGCGATATTCAGCCAGAAAGACGTCCCCGATGGCTGAGCGTCACACGCGCTCGCACTGCTAACACCAATTATCCCTCTCAGGCAGAGTATTCATGTTAGTAAATAGCCTGCTGATTGCATCTTGTGTCTGGGAGAGGAAGCCGAATCCGGGAGCACGCAGGAAGAGGAGCGTACAGGTGCCGTATAGAAATAGACGTTCTGTGGGGACAGGTGCTACCCCCCCCCCCCCCCCCCCGGCACCCACCCACCCAACAGCAGGAAATACTGGATGGGGGAGGAGGTTTGTAGTCTCTGCGCTCGATCTGTTAGGCAGCCGAGGTGAGAGGATCGCCAAGTCCTCTTCACAGCCGGGTTATAATTAAAGTGGAACTTTCATCAGAAAATGAAGTCCTGATCGATCCCTTCGTTCCGGCCCCTTTTGCAGGTATAATTATGTAAAATAAGTGCCTATAGTGTATAAAATCCAGTACGGCTCCGTCTCACCCTCCTCTGCACATGCTCAGTTGCTCTCTATTCTCGGCACTGTGCCTAAAATCAGAGCCACTAGAGGCCGATCAGCTGATGCCTTTAAGATTTACTGTTATTGAAGGGATAGAAAGCAACAGGAATGATGCAGACTGTGTGGAGGGAACGCAGATTCGGGAGGGAAAGGACAAACTCTGCTGCCAGGGAGACACAAAACAAGTTAAACCTTCATAGAGAGGGTCTCATCTCCCTGATATTTTTCCCCTCATGGACAGCCAGTGAACTTTCAGCACTTGTAAAGCTTCTGTCAGCCTTCCTCTCTAACTGAGCCAAGACATACTGTAAGGCTGTAAATTAGGGGTGCACTGAATGGAAATTTTGGTGCCTAGGCCGAAAACCGATACAGAAAATTATTTTTTTTTAAATATTTACATTTTTATGTATAATTGTATTCAACTTTTTAATTAATATCATTTTAAATGAATATGAATTTATTGTTGGCCATTATTGGCTCCTTTAGTGCAGTGTTCATGAGCACCGTGGCGTACTGGTACTTTGCGGTACCTGGGGAAAGCCGCCGGCCAGCAGTAAAATTACTGTTAGCTGGTTAGCAGATGGTTAATTGAAGAAAGAGATCTATAGTTTTTTTGAGACCAAAGGGGAGGGGGGGAGAGTTTCCAATAAGGAAGTGACTGCTCTGGGCTTCAACAAAATGGCCGCCTCCAGCAAGAAGAAACGGGAACCGCGCTGGAGGTTATTTACAGCACACACTCATTTTGGTAGTATAATTATTAATGTGAAATGTATGTTTTGTTAATGAACATTAATTATCACATTGTTTTGGGTAAAGTTCCGCTTTAAGTTGGGTATAAAAGTTCTATGTTAGCACAGAAGGGGTCGGAGGTCACAGAGGTGTTCATAGAGCTCCAGTTCTCTCCACACAAGAAGAAAGTCAGTGAATGCCGGCTGACCTCTCGCCGTCTGTCGCTTTCATTGCACTTTATCTACTTTTTATATGAAGCGGAACGAACTCGGACTCCATCAATCCTTTATGTGCGGCCCCTTCATGGAATATAAACCTTCATAATGTACGATGTCTCCGTGTGTCTCTCTGATCTCACCGTGTACAGGAAGTCCTCACAATCCACCGCTGACTGATCTCCTGTAAGTGGATGATTACAACTGACTGCATGTAGTGCTTTATAACCCTGGGGCCCAACCTGCCGCTTAGGGGCCACATGTGGATCTTCAGTGCTTTCTGTGCGGCCTTTGGGCCACTGAAGTCTCTGATCATCTCCTGTACTATGTCTGCAGTCTCTGATCATCTCCTGTATTATGTCTGCAGTCTCTGATCATCTCCTGTACTATGTCTGCAGTCTCTGATCATCTCCTGTATTATGTCCGCAGTCTCTGGTCATCTCCTGTACTATGTCTGCAGTCTCTGATCATCTCCTGTACTGTGTCTGCAGTCTCTGATCATCTCCTGTATTGTGTCTGCAGTCTCTGACCATCTCCTGTATTATGTCCGCAGTCTCTGATCATCTCCTGTATTATGTCTGCAGTCTCTGATCATCTCCTGTATTATGTCTGCAGTCTCTGATCATCTCCTGTACTATGTCCGCAGTCTCTGATCATCTCCTGTACTATGTCTGCAGTCACTGATCATCTCCTGTACCATGTCTGCAGTCTCTGATCATCTCCTGTACTATGTCCGCAGTCTCTGATCGTCTCCTGTACTATGTCTGCAGTCACTGATCATCTCCTGTACTCTGTCTGCAGTCTCTGATCATCTCCTGTACTATGTCCGCAGTCTCTGATCATCTCCTGTACTATGTCTGCAGTCACTGATCATCTCCTGTACCATGTCTGCAGTCTCTGATCATCTCCTGTACTATGTCTGCGGTCTCTGATCATCTCCTGTATTATGTCTGCGGTCTCTGATCATCTCCTGTACCATGTCTGCAGTCTCTGATCATCTCCTGTACTATGTCTGCGGTCTCTGATCATCTCCTGTACTATGTCTGCGGTCTCTGATCATCTCCTGTACTATGTCTGCGGTCTCTGATCATCTCCTGTACTATGTCTGCAGTCTCTGATCATCTCCTGTACTATGTCTGCAGTCTCTGACCATCTCCTGTACTATGTCTGCGGTCTCTGATCATCTCCTGTACTATGTCTGCAGTCTCTGATCATCTCCTGTACCATGTCTGCAGTCTCTGATCATCTCCTGTACTATGTCTGCAGTCTCTGATCATCTCCTGTATCATGTCTGCAGTCTCTGATCATCTCCTGTACTATGTCTGCAGTCTCTGATCATCTCCTGTACTATGTCTGCGGTCTCTGATCATCTCCTGTACTATGTCTGCGGTCTCTGATCATCTCCTGTACTATGTCTGCAGTCTCTGATCATCTCCTGTACCATGTCTGCAGTCTCTGATCATCTCCTGTACTATGTCTGCAGTCTCTGATCATCTCCTGTATCATGTCTGCAGTCTCTGATCATCTCCTGTACTATGTCTGCAGTCTCTGATCATCTCCTGTACTATGTCTGCGGTCTCTGATCATCTCCTGTACTATGTCTGCAGTCTCTGATCATCTCCTGTACTATGTCTGCAGTCTCTGATCATCTCCTGTACTATGTCTGCAGTCTCTGATCATCTCCTGTATTATGTCTGCAATCTCTGATCATCTCCTGTACTATGTCTGCAGTCTCTGATCATCTCCTGTACTATGTCTGCAGTCTCTGATCATCTCCTGTACTATGTCTGCAGTCTCTGACCATCTCCTGTATTATGTCTGCAGTCTCTGACCATCTCCTGTATTATGTCTGCAGTCTCTGATCATCTCCTGTATTATGTCTGCAGTCTCTGATCATCTCCTGTATTATGTCTGCAGTCTCTGATCATCTGGGATGGGATGATGACCGATAATACTGAATGGATACATATGATTGGTTCACCTTATATGTCCGATCACTTGTATCCTACGATGGACATGATGGGTGTGATGGCTCCTTTGTGTATCGCTCTGTTGATGTTGTAGTTCCCTGGACGGCTAGGATTGTACAGTAGGACTGGGCTCTCTGCCTCTGGTAGGCCACCTCCCCGTCCTGGCTGACCTTTGTTGTGTTTCGCGCTGATGGATCTGCCTTAATGAATATTTCTGTGAAAATGTTTCCTGACCTTTTTTGAAAAGGCAAAATGCAGATCTGGAAATGTCTGTAAAAGGAAACACATTTTGTGGCTCAGAAATGAGGGAACAATTTTAGGCACAGCTGGATGTAAATATGCAGATTGTTAGATTAATCCCAGCCTTCCCTGCAGTCAGGAGACCACGTAGGACACCACTGACCTCTGCAGTCAATGGGAGACCACTTAGGACACCACTGACCTCTGCAGTCAGTATGAGACCTCCTAGGATGCCATTGACCTCTGCAGTCAGTATGAGACCTCTTAGGACACCATTGGCTCTGCAGTCAGTATGAGACCTCCTAGGACACCACTGACCTCTGCAGTCAGTATGAGACCTCTTAGGACACCATTGGCTCTGCAGTCAGTATGAGACCTCCTAGGACACCATTGGCTCTGCAGTCAGTATGAGACCTCCTAGGACACCACTGACCTCTGCAGTCAGTATGAGACCTCTTAGGACACCATTGGCTCTGCAGTCAGTATGAGACCTCCTAGGACACCATTGGCTCTGCAGTCAGTATGAGACCTCCTAGGACACCACTGACCTCTGCAGTCAGTATGAGACCTCCTAGGACACCACTGACCTCTGCAGTCAGTATGAGACCTCCTAGGACACCATTGACCTCCGCAGTCAGTATGAGACCTCCTAGGACACCATTGGCTCTGCAGTCAGTATGTGACCTCCTAGGACACCACTGACCTCTGCAGTCAGTATGAGACCTCCTAGGACACCATTGGCTCTGCAGTCAGTATGAGACCTCCTAGGACACCACTGACCTCTGCAGTCAGTATGAGACCTCTTAGGACACCATTGGCTCTGCAGTCAGTATGAGACCTCTTAGGGCACCATTGGCTCTGCAGTCAGTATTAAACTTCCTATAACACCAAAAGAGGCACAACGTTGCGTTTGTGGCATGCCTTCCTTTTTCTTGACTTAATACATATATAAGGGAACATTGGTCTGCTAATGGTGACCCGTTTTGGCTTGGGTGGTTTTGTTTGGAGTCGCTGACCTAAAACTGGAAGAAGCATCCCCATAGGAGGAGGAGTGCTCTCATGTCTATAGGTGTACACCCTGACAGCAGCCCATGGCCTCCCTCCACAGGTGTTCGCCCTGACAGCAGCCCATGGCCTTTCTCCTTTCTATAGGCGTATGCCCTGACAGCAGGCCATGGCCTCATGTCTATAGGCGTACGCCCCGACAGCAGGCCATGGCCTTATGTCTATAGGTGTACACCCTGACAGCAGCCCATGGCCTCATGTCTATAGGTGTACACCCTGACAGCAGCCCATGGCCTTATGTCTATAGGTGTATGCCCTGACAGCAGCCCATGGCCTTATGTCTATAGGTGTATGCCCTGACAGCAGCCCATGACCTCATGTCTATAGATGTACGACCTGACAGCAGCCCATGGCCTTTCTCCTGTCTATAGATGTATGCCCTGACAGCAGCCCATGGCCTTATGTCTATAGGTGTATGCCCTGACAGCAGCCCATGGCCTTATGTCTATAGGTGTATGCCCTGACAGCAGCCCATGGCCTTATGTCTATAGGTGTATGCCCTGACAGCAGCCCATGACCTCATGTCTATAGATGTACGACCTGACAGCAGCCCATGGCCTTTCTCCTGTCTATAGATGTATGCCCTGACAGCAGCCCATGGCCTTTCTCCTGTCTATAGATGTATGCCCTGACAGCAGCCCTTGGCCTCATGTCTATAGGTGTATGCCCGACAGCAGCCCATGGCCTTTCTCCTGTCTATAGGTGTACGCCTTGACAGCAGCCCATGGCCTTTCTCCTGTCTATAGGTGTACGCCCTGACAGCAGCCCATGGCCTTTCTCCTGTCTATAGGTGTACGCCCTGACAGCAGCCCATGGCCTTTCTCCTGTCTATAGGTGTACGCCCTGACAGCAGCCCATGGCCTTTCTCCTGTCTATAGGTGTATGCCCTGACAGCAGCCCATGGCCTTTCTCCTGTCTATAGGTGTACGCCCTGACAGCAGCCCATGGCCTTTCTCCTGTCTATAGGTGTACGCCCTGACAGCAGCCCATGGCCTTTCTCCTGTCTATAGGTGTATGCCCTGACAGCAGCCCATGGCCTTTCTCCTGTCTATAGGTGTACGCCCTGACAGCAGCCCATGGCCTTTCTCCTGTCTATAGGTGTACGCCCTGACAGCAGCCCATGGCCTTTCTCCTGTCTATAGGTGTATACCCTGACAGAAGCCTGTGGCCTCATGTCTATAGGTGTACGCCCTGACAGCAGCCTATGGCCTCATGTCTATAGGTGTACGCCCTGACAGCAGCCCGTGGCCTCATGTCTATAGGTGTACGCCCTGACAGCAGCCCATGGCCTTTCTCCTGTCTATAGGTGTATACCCTGACAGAAGCCTGTGGCCTCATGTCTATAGGTGTACGCCCTGACAGCAGCCCGTGGCCTCATGTCTATAGGTGTACGCCCTGACAGCAGCTCGTGGCCTCATGTCTATAGGTGTACGCCCTGACAGCAGCCGTGGCCTCACGTCTATAGGTGTACGCCCTGACAGCAGCCCATGGCCTGCAGCTTGTATTCCGGCCTTCCTCGGCATTGTTGGACGTCTCCTGGGATTATTTGTTTGAATTGCTTTTTTAACTCGACATGGTTTTAAACCCTCTGAAAAGCCAGCTGCTTTTGAGAGTCTGGCATGCGGAGGGGTCTGCATTCGTCAAGATAGCAAACAAACACAGATGCATTACATATTTCACTGAGCAGCAAAATTTAATTTCAAGTGAATTTGGGTTCCGTGCTGCCGGATTCAGAGGTGCCGACGGAGTCTGCATATTAATTGTGCAGTTAAAAATTTGTCTGAGCATTGTCTAAGTCCATTTCCCTCTGTACGTGCCTTCCCTTAATCAGAGAAATGATTGTAATTGAAACACATTTCTACTTTCTGCTTGTAATTGAATAAACAATACGATGGCACTGATCTTCCATTGTGGAGGGGTTACCACCGTGGTAATGAGCAGGGAGCGGGGCACTGGGTTTAGGGTGGCAGAGATCTTCCATTGTGGAGGGGTTACCACCATGGTAATGGGCAGGGAGCGGGGGCCCTGGGTTTAGGGTGGGAGATCTTTCATTGTGGAGGGGTTACCACCATGGTAATGGGCAGCGAGCAGGGCACTGGGTTTAGGGTGGCAGAGATCTTCCATTGTGGAGAGGTTACCATCACACCATGGTAATGGGCAGGGAGCGGGGCACTGTGTTTAGGGTGGCAGAGATCTTCTATTGTGGAGGGGTTACCACCATGGTAATGGGCAGGGAGCGGGGCACTGGGTTTAGGGTGGCAGAGATCTTCCATTGTGGAGGGGTTACCACCATGGTAATGGGCAGGGAGCGGGGCACTGGGTTTTGGGTGGCAGAGATCTTCTATTGTGGAGGGGTTACCACCATGGTAATGGGCAGGGAGCGGGGCACTGGGTTTTGGGTGGCAGAGATCTTCTATTGTGGAGGGGTTACCACCATGGTAATGGGCAGGGCACTGGATTTAGGGTGGTATGGCGCACACAGGGTTAAAAGGAATCTGTGACCTATCTTATTTTTTTTTAAACTCATATTTATTAAAGGAGAACTCCAGATTCAGTATAAACAGAAA
This sequence comes from Aquarana catesbeiana, assembly GCF_042186555.1. Taxonomy (NCBI): domain Eukaryota; kingdom Metazoa; phylum Chordata; class Amphibia; order Anura; family Ranidae; genus Aquarana; species Aquarana catesbeiana. The sequence goes on along the minus strand of NC_133328.1, from coordinate 1,035,738 downwards.
AGCATATTTCTTGTATGACGGTGCTGTAAATCGGTGTAAATTTGTGTGTGTTAAGGGAATCCGTTACTTTGGTTAAAAATGACAGGTTCTCTTATAAGATTGCACCCGCTGGGAGATACATCACCGCTGCTGTAATGGAGCCCTCATTAAAAGAGAAGTGTGGGAATCAAAACAAAACATTCATACTCTCCTAGATGGTTGCAGCATCGATCGGATTCTGCAGCTGTCCCCCGCCGGCTCTACACTGAGAACCGAACGATCAAAGACCTCTTATTTGCTCAGTTTTGGGGTCTGCTTTGAGCGGGGGGGTGGTGACTGTCAGTCTCTGCTCTGTGCTTTGCTCCTCCAGTGCTCACTGGAGAGCCTGACTGGGGGGGGTAGAGCGGCTCTCAGCGGCATGCCCAAAGGATGAGCCAGCTGGCCAGTGCCAGGCATCTAGGTGGGTCCTGACATTATTGGCGGGATCCCTGCAGAGCCTGGGCCGGCTCTGTAACACCTGGGTCCCAGGAGTGCAGAACTAAGTGACCCACAACAGGAGAAGTGTGACTGCAGGAGCTTTGGCCATACTTTTCCTTTGTTGTTATGGATAGGGAAGGCGCATGTGATTTCCTCCCAGGATGAGTAATGGGACCTGAGTAACCAATCTTCAGGCTCCTCTCCTATGAGGAGGTCTGCTCAAACACAGAACTTTACGTAAGGTATGGACTCCAGCTCCAATGAAGGAGTAGGAGCGCAGATAAGGTTAGTGTCATTGGCTGGGGGTGTTCCTCATACAAGAGGAACACATTGCACCCTCCTCACTTAGGTGCAGTCCATCCCTTCTATAGTACTGGTGATCGACTAAGAAGTCGGCCCAGTCCTAGAAGAACCCAAACCCCTCCTTACTACACCAGCTCTTCAGCCACTTGTTTACTTCCCTAATCTCCCTCTGCCTTTCTGGTGTGGCTCGATGTACCGGTAGTATTCCTGAGAACACTACCTTGGAGGTCCTTTTCCTCAATTTAGCTCCCAAGTCCCTAAAATCGTTCTTTAGGACACTCCATCTGCCTCTGACTTTGTCATTGGTGCCAACGTGCACCATGACAGCCGGGTCTTCCCCAGCCCCTCCCAGTAATCTGTCCACAAGATCCGTGATGTGCCGAACCCGAGCGCCCGGTAGACAACATTCAGTTCGGCACTTCAGGTCTTGGTTACAGATTGCCCTCTCTGTCCTTCTAAGAATTGAGTCCCCTACCACCAGAATCTGTCTTTCCTTTCGCTTCCCTTCCCGCTATAGTCTGATGATGTGATAGTTTCTACTGTGCATGCTTCTCTATGATCAGTGTAGAGAGGGTATTCATCCTCTCCACTCAGGTCTCAGATTAACACTCAGCTATCCTCTATGCTGTGCAATAAGAGTCCCCTGCCTTCTGTCAGAAATGTGTAAATGTGTGCTTTAGAAAACTGTACAGGAGGGGGGGTCTGTACAGTAGGGGGCTGTGAAGGAGAGGGGGAGGGGGCTGTGCAATTGGGGGGGGGGGGCTGAACAGGATTGGGCGGGGGCTGTGCAATTGGGGGGCTGTATGGAGTGTGGCTGAAGGAGATCAGTAGCTCTGATGATGCAACACAGGATTAAAAATGTAAACTTTATTCTAATTTTCTACAGGGGAGCTGTACAGGATTGGGGGGGTTGTGCAGGAGAGGGGGGGTCTGTGCAGTAGGGGAGCTGTACAGGATTGGGTGGGGGCTGTGCAGGAGGGCAGGGGGATCTGTGTACAGTAGGGGGCTGTACAGGATTGGGGGGGTTGTGCAGGAGAGGGGGGTCTGTGCAGTAGGGAGCTGTACAGGATTGGGTGGGGTCCGTGCAGGAGGGCAGGGGGTTCTGTGTGCAGTAGGGGGCTGTACAGGATTGGGTGGGGGTTGTGCAGGATAGGAGGAGGGGGGGGGTGTCTGTGCAGTAGGGGGTCTGTACAGGATTAGGTGGGGGCTGTGCAGTAGGGGGGCTGTACTGGAGGGGGAGGGGTCTGTGTAGTAGGGGGGCTGTACAGGTCTGGGTAGGGGCTGTGCAGGGGGTGGGGTTTGTGCTGTAGGGGGGCTGTACAGGATTGGGTAGGGGCTGTGCAGGGGGTGGGGTTTGTGCTGTAGGGGGGCTGTACAGGATTGGGTAGGGGCTGTGCAGGGGGTGGGGTCTGTGCAGTAGGGGGGCTGTACAGAGTGGCTGAAGGAGATCAGCAGCACTGATGATGCAACAAAGGATTAAAAATGTAAACTTTATTCTAATTTTTGAAAAATAACAGTTTGTTACTCTGATTGGGCGGGGGCTGTACAGGATAGGAGGGGGGGGCTGTACAGGATTGGGGGGGTTGTGCAGGAGAGGAGGGGGGGGGTCTGTGCAGTAGAGGAGCTGTACAGGATTGGGTAGGGGCTGTGCGGGGGGGGTCTGTGCAGTAGGGGGCTGTACAGGATTGGGGGGGGCGGGGGGGGGCGGGGGTCTGTGCAGTAGGGGGCTGTACAGGATTGGGTGGGGCGGTGCGGGGGGGGGGGGGGTCTGTGCAGTAGGGGGCTGTACAGGATTGGGTGGGGCGGTGCGGGGGGGGGGGGGGTCTGTGCAGTAGAGGGCTGTACAGGATTGGGTGGGGCGGTGTGGGGGGGGTCTGTGCGGTAGGGGGCTGTACAGGATTGGGTGGGGGCTGTGCGGGGGGGGGGTTTGTGCAGTAGGGGGGGCTGTACTGGAGGGGACGGGGGCTGTGCTGTACAGGAGGGGGGGGGTGGCTGAAGGAGATCAGCAGCACTGATGATCCAACAGAGGATTAAAAGTGTAAACTTTATTGTAATTTTAGAAAAAATGTTTGTTACTCTGAGCTTTAGTGAACGACATGCCACCAGTTTAGGGTGTGCTTCTTCAGTTTTAAGCAGACCTCCAGCCAAAACTCCAGAAAAAGAAGTGCAATCGAACCCTCCTCCAAACCTAGGAACGTCAGGCTGGATCTAGATAGTAGGATCAACAGGACTCCGGAGCCGCTCTCATCGGGATATTATGTGGAAGAAGAAAATGCCTCCACATGGTGCAGATCAAAAATGGTAGTTTATTTCTAAAAAGCAGCATACGAGGGTAAAAATGTGATCACAAAGATAAAATACGGGGCAATGTGAGGAGCGATAAGCCAAACCCTATTCCCTTTGATAGTGGAACTCATGTTGGCGTTAAAGTGTAGCGATACTAATTGGATGAGTAGATTTGTACGAAGCTTCCCAGTGCAATGAGAATATTCTGCGGGATGAGAAAAGGATTTCAAAATTCACCGTTCCGTATGATGAGAAGAAAAAAACAGCTTTAAAATGTGTACCTGTCATGACAGCTCACGTTGCACATAAATCGGCAGGACACATGCCTGCATTACCCAATCCCATTCCATAAATACACCGTGAGCTCCATTGTGTCATTCCAGAAAGAAAGGACATGGTCTCTGGATACCCCTCCCCCCTTAGGTCTGCGCTAAGTTTAGCTAGCTATTGCTTTCATGAGGATGATGACCTATCGGCATGTTAGCTGCCAGACTCTTGTGATTTGTCCAATGTCCCCCCACAATGTGTTTGGCTGCCCTCAACTTGGTCAGGTTACGCTGCCAATCCCCCCAATATAGCCCCAAGCCAGACGATTTCGCAAACTCTACTTTGAACAACTTAGTAATTTTAAGCCCTGAACATGGGGGTAGGCCTATCCTCTGAAACGTGGTAGTGTACACAATGTTCTTCAGTAAAAATATTGAGCAAATTTCTAAGTCACTGTTACTAGGCTCTCCGACAACCTGTTCACTGATGAGTTGTTTCTCCACCGTCAGAGAAGCAGAAGCCTTGGACCTTAACCAGGCCTATACACCTAGACACCATGAACCAGGCCTGCACACCTAGACACCATGAACCAGGCCTGCACACCTAGACACCATGAACCAGGCCTGCACACCTAGACACCATGAACCAGGCCTGCACACCTAGACACCATGAACCAGGCCTGCACACCTAGACACCATGAACCAGGCCTGCACACCTAGACACCATGAACCAGGCCTGCACACCTACACACCACGAACCAGTCAATTAGTCAAGCGCTGCCACGTATCTACCAATGTCTTGGAAGAGGAGAAGGCTTTGCTTCCTCATATCAGATCTGCTCCCATTAATCTGATGACTGATGGGGTAATGATAGAGGTGGCGGAATCCCAGATCAACCGAATGAAAGGAGCAGGAAGAGCCTTGCAGTTCAGGTCCTCGGTTTCCACTCCAGCAAGGAAAACCTTGATCAGCACAGTAGTAATATCACCAAATCTCTGGAGACTAAAAGTCATGTATGCTGCTTTTATGCTGGGAAGATGCCACACAGGTGTGCAAAAACTAGTTGACGCATTTCGAGGGGGGTGCTCTTTAATCGGAGCTAAGAAGCTGCTGCATCAACAGGAAATTCAATGATATCAGGAGTGCCTAGGCACGGGGAGTTTGCTGATATCGGGAGTGCCTAGGCACGGGGAATTTGCTGATATCAGGGGTGCCTAGGCACGGGGAATTTGCTGATATCGGGAGTGCCTAGGCACGGGGAATTTGCTGATATGGGGGGTGCCTAGGCACAGGGAATTTGCTGATATGGGGGGTGCCTAGGCACAGGGAATTTGCTGATATGGGGGGGTGCCAATACACTGGAACCGCACTGCTATTTTTCAGGGAGAATTGAAGACAAAAGATAGACATTTCAGGATACAACTTAGACACAATGGACACATTTAGCTGTGTCCTATAACAAACCTTTTACTTTTTTGGGTTTAGATCCACTTTAAATAATTTTTGGATGTGACTCATATATTTTTACATTTCCTTTTTTTAATGTGATTATTTAATAATTATAGAGAATTGAAGATGAACCATATTGGCTGTTGCAATAACAAGCTGCTGATCAGCTGTTGAGGACAGGGATCAGCCACACAGGGAGTGCATAGATTTTAGTGATTTGCATTTGGCGACATATTGGGAAAGCAAATTCTGCGGTTGTAATGGTCAGGTTTTGGTCATGTACACAACATAGATGGGAAAGTAGATGAATGTTTTTATTTATAAAAAGTGCAAAATGGTAAATTAAAATAGGTTTATAACGAATGTTGTGTATTTTTTTTTTTCAGGCTCTCAGGTGTCCCCGGTCAGTGAATTCGGTGTATAAACATGTCGTATGGCTCTGTGGATGGAACTGGATTTGGAAGTAAAAATCTTTTTGGCGGGCCATCTTCTCAAGGTTACCAGCCTCTAGGTATGTCCGGTGTAGCTGTGCCCTCATCCTGTCTGCATCCTTCAATGGCTAACATGGCCGTGATGTGTGTATTTACACCTGTGTACGTGTGTGTGTGTGTGTGGGGGGGTGTGTACGTGTGGGGGGGGGGTGTGGAGGGGGTGTGTACGTGTGGGGGGGGGGTGTACGTGTGAGTGATTTATTTATAGCATTGCTGAATATGTGTATGAAGAATTACACGTTTGTTTTGTTAATTTTTACGTTGATTAAATGAATGCTCATTATGTGATGTAGAATGTGTTTGCCGCTGTGTCCCAATTGAAATTAATAGAACTGCCTGCAATGGGCTTCCCCGTGCGATCAAACATGGCCCCCACACAGTCGTTTGCTATAGTACGCCTGTGTGAACGAGGCCTTTACTAACAGTACACTTCCTTTTGTCTACATTCATGTTAGGCAACCTCATAGCTGTATACCTGCAGTGTGAGGTCCTCTAACGTCCTGCCATACCTGACTGCTAGTCTGACCAGAATTAGAGTTTTAGAGATTTGGTGATGTCAGTACTGTGCTGATCACTGTTCTCCTTGCTGGAGTGGAAGCTGTACCTGAGGACCTGCACTGCAAGGATCTCCCTGCTTCATCCAATCTGTGCTTCCTCCTCTATCATTACCCCACCAGTCATCAGGGGAGCAGATCTAACATGATGAAGCAAATCCCTGCCTCTACCAAGATGGTTGACTCCTCACAGAGACAGAGTGCAAAACAAAGCATGGTAGGTCAGTAACGGGGAACGGATCAGTTATAGGGAAAACACAAGCAATACTGGTGGCTAGTCCTACTACTGTACTGCTTATTGTTCTCCTTGCTGGAGGGGAAGCTGTACCTGAGGACTTCCACTGCAAGGATCTCCCTGCTTCTGCTTCATTCTGTGGATCTGGGCTTCCTCCACCTCTGTCATTACCCTACCAGTCATCAGATCACCAGCCATCAGGAGGCAGATCTGACATGAGGAAGCAAAGCCCTGCCTCTACCAAGATGACCGACTCCAGACAGAGACACCATGCAGAACAAGGCACAGTATGTTAGTGACAGGGAAAAGGATCAGTTCACTTCATTCATTCTGTGATCTATGCTTCCTCCACCTCTGTTATTTCCCCACCAGTCATCAGATCACCATTCATCAGGGGGACAACTCTGACTTGAAGAGGCAAAGCCCTGCCTTTACCAAGATGACTGATTCCACACACAGACACAGTGCAGAACAGTGCATGGTGGGTCAGCAATAGGGAATGGATCTGTAATAGGGGAACTGCATGCAATACTGGCAGCTAGTCCTACTACTGTACTGTTCACTGTTCTCCTTGCTGGAGGGGAAGCTGTACCTGGGGACCTGTTCTGCAAGGAACTCCCTGCATTCTGTGGATCTGTACTTCCTTCACCTCTATCATTACCCCTCCAATCATCAGATCACCATCTATCTGGGGAGCAAATCTGACATGATGAAGGAAAGCCCTGCCTCTACCAAGATGGCCGATTCCGCATAGACACAGTGCAGAACAAAGCTTAGTAAGCTGGTAATGGGGAAAGATCAGCAACAGGGAGATTGCAGCCAATCACATACCATATAGTCTTTGATTAACTGAGATGTGTATAATGTGCTTTATATACTGTAGCAGATTTTTTTTTTTTTTTTTTTTTTTTTTTAGAATTTTGACATTTGCAAACACCAGGGGGTTTTTAGATTAGCAGCTGCTGAAGAATTTTTTTGGGGTGATTGTGGCTTAGTGCAGGGAGAAGGGGGGTTATTTAGACTACAGACAATACTGGTAACTAGTCCTCGGAGTCCTTTCTTCTCCGGTTGTCTGTTTTTTTTATTTGGCACAGCTTGTAGAGATCGGTTCCTGTTCAAGTCGGGTTTCGGTTTCTATCAGTTTTCAACCCCCTGCTGTGTGTTTACATTATTATAGGCTGCCAAGATTCTGCTATCTGTAGAAAGTCAAGGCTCTCTGACCCAGATATTACCTTGTAAAAGCAGCTTTGGCATCAGCGTATATATCTTTTCTAAAGGCAGTTTCTGTGGGAGGGACCTAGCAGGCTCCATCCACTAAAGAGGCTGTCTGCAGGAAGGGGGTGGAGACCAGTCCAAACACCCTGTACAAGGACAGAGACCGGGGCCCAGAAGCTCCACCTAGTACATACTGACTACAGAAATGTACTGGAGGGGGCGGGGACTAGACCAGTCACCTTGCACAAGGACAGAGTAGAGATGTTGGGGGGACATAGTAGAGCTGTGGGAGGGGCTCAGAAGCTCCACCTACTACATACAGGCTACAGAAATGACCAGGAGGGGGTGGAGACTAGACCAGTCACCTTGCACAAGGAAAATAGAGCTGTGGGAGGGGCTCAGAAGCTCCACCTTCTACAGTGCCTTGCAAAAGTATTCACCCCCTTGGCATTTTTCGTGTTTTGTTGCCTCACAGCCTGGAATTAACAAGGACTATTTGATGATTTGCATCATTTAATTTACAGAACATGCCCACAACTTTTGAAGATTTATTTATTTTTTTATTATTGTGAAGCAAACAAATGGGGAAAAAAAAAGAAAAAGTCAATGTGCATAACTATTCACCCCCCTAAAGTCAATACTTTGTAGAGCCACCTTTTGCTGCCATCACAGCTCCAAGTCGCTTTGGATAAGTCTCTATGACTTGCCACATCTTACCACTGGGATTTCTGCCCATTCCTCCTTGCAAAGCTGCTCCAGCTCCTTCAAGTTGGATGGTTTACATTTAACTAAAGGCTGCAATGTAACAAAATAGGTAAAAAGCCAAGGGGGTGAATACTTTTGCAAGGCACTGTACGTACCGGCTACAGAACTGTATAGGAGGGGGCGGAGACCAGACCAGTCACCTTGCACAAGGAGAGTAGAGCTGTGGGAGGGGCCCAGAAGCTCCATCTTCTACATGTTGGCTACAGAACTGTATAGGAGGGGGCGGAGACCAGACCAGTCACCTTGCACAAGGAGAGTAGAGCTGTGGGAGGGGCTCAGAAGCTCCACCTTCTACATGTTGGCTACAGAACTGTATAGGAGGGGGCGGAGACCAGACCAGTCACCTTGCACAAGGAGAGTAGAGCTGTGGGAGGGGCCCAGAAGCTCCATCTTCTACATGTTGGCTACAGAACTGTATAGGAGGGGGCGGAGACCAGACCAGTCACCTTGCACAAGGAGAGTAGAGCTGTGGGAGGGGCCCAGAAGCTCCATCTTCTACATGTTGGCTACAGAACTGTATAGGAGGGGGCGGAGACCAGACCCGTCACCCTGCACAAGGAAAGTGCAGCAGTGAGCTGTTTTTTTTTTTTTTTTTTTTTTTTTAACATGAAGTCTCTCTGAATTACTGCACAGATCTGGAAGGAATACACAAAGCTCACCGAGATTCAAGAAGAAGACACACGACGGATGGCTTTAGATGAGACTTGCTGATCCCAAAGTTTAGCCTTAAGAACTCCAAGGAAAAACCCTTCACCACCTTTTATCTATATAGGACGGGCATAGTTTCCTTTTAGTCCATATGAAGGATAATTGTCCTTTAGTAGAGTCCCCCCACCCACACATCCCTCTAAAATTAGCAGTTTGTCTCTTATAAGAATTGGGAACTTGTTTCCGTATGTAAATAATGGAAGACTCTACCATTCCTATCCCTTGTAACTGGATTATTCATGGCGTCTCTTCTCTGCTAATTATTCACGACAGGTACATCTTCCCTCCACTTCTGACAATAGGATGTCATGTTCTCTCCTTGCTGCTGCCAGCTGTTTATTTTTTAATGATTTAAACAGGAAATTTTTTTTTTTTAAAAATTGCCAATTTAGAAAACAAGCGACATTTCCTTGTTTTGTAAGACGACGATGCCTATAGCCGCGACAACGCAGCATATCACCGCTATGGAGAATACAAAATATCTGAATGTTGTCTTTCCTGAGAAGCCTACATGCTACATTTGAATCCTTATAGTAAAGGTGATTTGCAGCTGAGAAACCACATTTGCTAAAAAAAAAAAAATTCAAGAACTTCTTGGCTGGGTTGTCTATTGGGTTTGGAAGACAACATGAAGGCCTATTTATAAGGATTGGCACCATGATTGGCACCCTCATCTCCTCTTCCCCTGACGATGTCTGTGGCGTGACGAAACGCTTGTGTGGGGCCTGGTTTGTGACGTCATGAAGCCCACCGGTGGCGTAGCAGCAGCACTTTCTTGCTGTACAAGCTGGTCTTAGTATACTTGGTTATCACATATTTAATGGTGCATTATTGTGTTTATTTGTGAGCAATCTGTCTAACGTTGCCCAGCATGGCCTGTGAGCTGGGAACCAAAACATGTGAAGGTGAGCCGCTCAGGCTTTGCAGGAACACTAATACTGTGTCCATCGCTGTGCGTGCTGACCAGGAAGGGGGCTTGTCTGTGCACCAAACAATCGTAGCAAACAAAGTGTCCTCAGAGCCGCACCTCAAGACAGACCCGCTGTGTAGTGGTGGGTGGTAGTCTCAGCCTGGACACCTGCCAGGCCACATCCCCTTGTGAGTGTGAGCTGGCAATCCGATGTTGCTGGAAACAAAGGCCAGTGAAGAGAAGGGGGGGGGGGAGGGGGTAAGGTGGCACAAACCCTACTGTTTCACTTTGTGTGACTCTGGATAGTTCTAGTTAAAGTAATCGTCATTTGACCATCATTGAGTGTCTAGTTCATCTATTCTAAATCTGTTTTTTTTTTTTTTTGGAATCCTAGGGTCCCTCCAGAGGTTGTGATATAAACAAAAAACTGCGCTGGCCCAAAAATAAAATTGTGTAAATATTATAACGAGTAGCGGCTAGCACACAGACAAACCAAGTCACAACAGATATATATAAAATAAGTGCAGCGCTAAACCATAAATCATATAAATGCCAAAAAAAAAAAAAACATGTGAAATTGTGCGTGATATGGTAACTAACAATGAAGTGAATCAACACACATGATATAGTAACTAGTAATGAAGTGAATCACCACAAAGATTACTGAAGTATAAATATCTGTAATGTCATATGCTAAACTCTGTAACCAGAGTCCATAAAGATGAAAGCAGTCTTCTCGAACAGTGGGAGTTCTTAGACACAGGGTGTTGACTTGAACCTGAACTGCAGGGGAACCACAGGTAATGCGTCATAAACATCTAAGGTTGGACACTCTTACCAGATGTAGTGGGACATATCTGCCGTATGGCAGTACGTCTGACAGAGCCTGTGGAGGTAATCTCCCATGGAATCCAGCAGATTATCCCTTCGGTCCCGGTCTCAGATGGGCAGGATGTGTCCCTTGGGTCGCGGTCACCGACAGCCCAGATGGTCCCAGATGGCGACTATCCCCTCACTACCACACTCTCCAGCACCAGATGGGTTCAAAAAGTCAGAGGCAGTCGGATCGTAGATGAAATCATGGAGAAAAAAAAAAAAAAAAGGGGCTCCACATGGCATAGGTCAAGAAGTAAAGGGGTTTTATTAGATAAAAAACCTTACAAGATAAAAAAATGATCGCTGAATAAAATAATGGCAACGTGGGAAGCAAACGTCCTACGCGTTTCGACTGAAAAAACTGGGGCATTATATGATTTATGGTTATGGTTTAGCGCTGCACTTATTTTATATATATCCCTCCAGAGGTTGCTAGGGGTTTCTCGAGCTGTTGACTTGACTAGTCGATGGTGCCTGCCTAGTTTTGGGAGCCAAGGCAATTTAGCAGAGCCAGAGTTGTGGTACAAATGATCTTTTTACTGTAGTTGTCCTTTGACAGGGGTCCACCAATGAGTTGTTAGAAAGGCCTCCATCAGCGAAGCATCTTTGTGCACTGTGTGACCTGTGGAGACATCACTGGCCAACCAATCTTGGAGGAATTGGTTAATTCTAGAAGATGATTGCTGTTCCTCAGAGATAAATTGGCACCAAAGATGTTTTACTGATCATTCACACTAGTCACTGCGTTCTTACCTCTACCCCTTTTATTTGCATAGGCAGCGGCCATGGCAGGTAATTTATCCCCTGTCACTTTTGGTGGGCGTTGTCCCTGCCTAGTGTGACCTATTCAATTGAATGAGGCCGTTCAGCAAGCATCCCCGAACCATGTGAAATGCACAGGGTTGTGGTGTGGTAGTACGAGGTTCAAGGTGTTAAAGCAGGCGGGGAGGTGATTATCTACCACCTGTCAAGATGTCCGAAAGCGGATCACTCTTCAGAGATCAACGTATGTGTGAACGGGCCCTCGGTGTATAAACATGCATGCTTGGTCGTAATACTTTGAAAGTGTCCCGGCCTTGCTGCAGAATAAACATACTACAGTTGTGTCTTTAATCTGGTATCTCCATATGTAAAAAGTTGTGTGCCAGAAGAAAGATTGAAGAGTCAAAAATCTTTAAGGGCGGACTCTGGGACACTTAAAATTTCCTGCCCCCACACTGTGGGGGGGGGGGCTAATTTTAGGTCTAGAGTACATAAAAAAGATGTTTTACTTTCTGAATTCTCCATTCCTCCGCATTCAAAGACTAGTCCCTTCAGGTTCTTCTCCCCCATGCTCCACCATGTCATCGAGACCAATGCATAGCTCTTCATTGGACTTGATGATGCAGATGGACAGTCCATCATCTGGTCATGGGGGAAGTGCCTTCTGCTGAGGGAACTGAGGATCTGGTAAGAAAAAGGCTTTTACTCTCCCCTAGACCTAAACGAGCAGCTAACCCTTGCAGTGCATTCTTCCTGGTGTTAGGCTTTATCCATTTTATACTCTTTGATCTATAATCTGGTGCTCTCAACATTTTGGAATTATTGATCTATAGTCTGGTGCTCTCAACATCTTGGACTCATTGATCTATAGTCTGGTGCTCTCAACATCTTGGACTCATTGATCTATAGTCTGGTGCTCTCAACATCTTGGACTCATTGATCTATAGTCTGGTGCTCTCAACATCTTGGACTCATTGATCTATAGTCTGGTGCTCTCAACATTTTGGACTCGATCTATAGTCTGGTGCTCTCAACATCTTGGATTCATTGATCTATAGTCTGGTGCTCTCAACATCTTGGACTCATTGATCTATAGTCTGGTGCTCTCAACATCTTGGATTCATTGATCTATAGTCTGGTGCTCTCAAACTTATTTACCCATGGAAAAATGAAATGGTAATTTGTGTGTGCTCATAGGAGTGAAAATCTAAACCAACGCGTTTAAGGGGCTCACAATTCCCTCCCCCCTTCATCAGGGCCCAGAAACAGTATGTAATAAGATACAGGGTGATAATTGAAATTTCTCCAGGACTGATGTTCTGGATCCCATGTCTTCAGGTTGCCTTACACCCTCAGGCTTGCCCTCTGCCATTGTTCTCCATCTGTTGATGTTCTGTAGTAGTGCGTCACAACCTAGAGGCTGACACAACCCTGCTGTCATTCTCCAGTGGAACCTGGAATCCGATTTGCTGCTGTAAAGCAACTTTTTTTTTTTTTTTCCTCCTTGATATCTTTCATTTACAGTTTGATTTATGAAAGCTTAGCCCATCCGTTAAGGACAGCGGAACACAATGCTGAAATTATACAGAAAATCGTTATTTACAGCATCGCCGCCGCAGCCATTACACATTAACATTTTAATTGTGGTCGAAGGGCCTTGCGAATAGCATTGTTAACGGGGGAATAAATCAGGGAAGGAGCGGTAAAACACGCAGACTGTCGGCTGCCTTCTCTCCACAGGAAGACTTTTGTCTTCAGAACTTCAAGAGCACCCTTCGCTAAGGCTGCGAGACAAAGGCAGCCGGCTGTCTCCATGGGAGAACAGAACAAAAACCCCTCATTGCCTGACGTACTCTATTAACCTCCATCTCAAAACTTCTACATGTTTATTACTGATGGCGAGGCCCTGAAATACCTCGCTGATCACCCGCCGGGTGCAGACTTTTCTTACAGTATCATTAGTCACATTTTTTTTGTTCCTTTTGTTTTAGATAAAGTAAGGAATAATTAAATCTGAACTTTTATTTGACACTGGTTTCCCCCTCCCCCACTCATCAACATGCTAATGAAATAAAAACAAAAACCTTTGTTTTCATGACATAGCTTATCTCTGTGCTTCCCTAGCAGCAGAGGCAATATTTGCATGCATAAAAACACGTACAGCGGAGGGTGCCATCTAAGTGCAGCATCAAAACAAGTATTCTATGATAAAAACAAATTGGCAACTCACATGAGGTAAGTTTGTGGAGGCAAGTAGAGAAGTGGTCGGCCCGAGGGCGGAATGTGGCCCTTTGCTTGCCATTATCTGGCCCTTAGGGCAGTATTTCTCTCACTGATACAAGTCACTTTTCCTCCCACTGACACCAGTGATGGGACATTCTTTCCCCCACAGACACCAATCATGGGGCATTCTTCCTTCCACTGACATGAACAATGGGGCAGTATTCCTCCAGCTGACACCAGCAATTTGGACTCTTCCTCCCACTGACACCAGCGATGGGGTCCTATTCCTCCCACTGACACCAGCGATGGGGTCCTATTCCTCCCACTGACACCAGCGATGGGGTCCTATTCCTCCCACTGACACCAGCGATGGGGCCCTATTCCTCCCACTGACACCAGCGATGGGGTCCTATTCCTCCCACTGACACCAGCGATGGGGTCCTATTCCTCCCACTGACACCAGCGATGGGGTCCTATTCCACTGACACCAGCGATGGGGTCCTATTCCTCCCACTGACACCAGCGGCGATGGGGCCCTATTCCTCCCACTGACACCAGCGGCGATGGGGCCCTATTCCTCCCACTGACACCGGCGATGGGGCCCTATTCCTCCCACTGACACCAGCGATGGGGCCCTATTCCTCCCACTGACACCAGCGATGGGGCCCTATTCCTCCCACTGACACCAGCGATGGGGCCCTATTCCTCCCACTGACACCAGCGATGGGGCCCTATTCCTCCCACTGACACCAGCGATGGGGCCCTATTCCTCCCACTGACACCAGCGATGGGGCCCTATTCCTCCCACTGACACCAGCGATGGGGCCCTATTCCTCCCACTGTCACCAGCGATGGGGCCCTATTCCTCCCACTGTCACCAGCGATGGGGCCCTATTCCTCCCACTGACACCAGCGATGGGGCCCTATTCCTCCCACTGTCACCAGCGATGGGGCCCTATTCCTCCCACTGTCACCAGCGATGGGGCCCTATTCCTCCCACTGTCACCAGCGATGGGGCCCTATTCCTCCCACTGTCACCAGCGATGGGGCCCTATTCCTCCCACTGACACCAGCGATGGGGTCCTTTTCCTCCCACTGACACCAGCAATTTGGACTCTTCCTCCCACTGACGCCAGCGATGGGGTCCTATTCCTCCCACTGACGCCAACAATGGGGTACTGGTTACATCCACTAACGCTGAGCATTTTCTACTCCCACAGGGCAAAGTCCAGCCCCTTAAAGTCTAAGGGACAGTAAACTTGTCCTTTGGAAACACTGGAAAACCCTGTAGATGTAGGACAATAAGGCCCCTTTCACACTTGTGTGACTTGTCCTGTAACTTGGGACTGCAAAGTCGCACGACAAGTCGTACCCCATGATTTCCAGTGACTTCAAGGTAGTCCCTGCACTGCTTTGGTCCAACTTTGATGCGACTTGAGGTCCATAGACCTCAAGATTACACCGGCATTGCTTCAAGTCATGGCAAGGCCACATCAATATCGCATAACTTTTCAGGCTGTACAAGTGTGAAAGCGGCCCAAAGAATCGGGACATCCAGGGAACTCTGTAGCAGAGGCATCCAGTCCAGAGATTGTGCAGCACTGCTGCCAGACATGTAGGCATAGGAAGCTCAGAGCACTTCCTGGTCAGGAAGAGACTCCAGAGGAACCCAGTGGAGGATGTCAGATCCTGGGGGGATGGCTACGCGTTTCAAGGCGTTCCTGCCTGTTTGTCAAGCCTTCTGTCTCTCTGGAGGAGCTGCATTGTGTGACCAGAGTCTACCTCTGACATACCTGATGAGGACTAGTTTATTAGCCCCATTGTTTTGATTTCCAGTGTTTTTTTCCTCTGCTATAATGTTACCCATACACTACCAAAGACTTTTCCTTGTATCTGCATGCAGACCGCTCTAGGTAACATCCACTATGTGATGTTGAGCCTCTATGATTGACAGAACTAAAATCCAATGAGTGAAGGGGGCGGGGCCAGGGACAGTCAGTCCGGGGTGAAAAGAAGATGATGCTGGATGTCCTCCAGCCAGGAAATGAGGGCGGGGCTTTCTGTGACTGGCTGCAGCTTCTAATGCACATTGTGAGAAGCTCACAGTGTGCATTGAAATCAGAGCAAAGCAAATTCATCAGAGGAAGCAATTTCAGTCCAGGAGAGAAGCTGGTACACCTGAGCAAGACTGAAGGGGAGGGGAGGGGGGGGGGGGGGTCCAAATGTAAGCCTGGCTGTATATTTGGGCAGCTAGGTAAAATATGAAAACTTTTTTTTTTTTTTTTTTTTTTTAGCTCGAGTGTTTGTTACCCAGAGGAATAGAAAACGTTGATTACACAGCTTGCTTCCGGAGCCAATTAAGGATACACATTTATATGAACATTGTCAATCTGGGACCGTGTACGGACAGAGGAGACAATAACAAAGGGCCTCCACCAAGGGGGCGGGGGGGGGATGGATTGTGTACTTTGAAGCCTTTTTGTTTCAATCTCCAATTTTTTTATTTTTTTTTAATTTTTTTTATTGAACTTGTGGTATATTTTATAGATTTGTAAAGATGGCGTTCTTCTTCTAGTGAATAGTTTGGTTTATTTTATATATGACATTTAGTTTTGCTGTGCGGCTAAGTGCAGGTCTTCCTTTGTTGTTACCAGGCAGGCTCAAGTGCTTTTAAAAGGTTTTTTTCATTGTAGGAAAAAAAAAAAAAAAAAAAAAAAAAGGAGATTCTTTTGTAGACCACACACAATGATAATACCGATGTTTCCATCTAAGAGAAAAGGTAAATGCTTCATTCACTGAATAAAAAGAAATACAACGTACAACGGGTTCAGGTGTAGAACATGGAGACATACAGCCGTATTCCATTGATTACTAATAGAGAGCCGGCGTTCATCGGGAGGTGGGAGGTCGGACTCACGACTTGTCCCGTGACTGATGAAGAGCACAACCCTTTCACACCAAAGTAGATGGGATCTTCTATAGAGGTGTGAATGGGTTGTGTTCTTCGGTAGAGTCACAAGGCACATAAGAGCTTCACCGGCCTACCAAAGTTGGCGTCTCTCACAGGAAGTGGTTACCGGCACCGGCGACTCCTCAGTATTGAAGCACCGGTTCCCTTTATACCATTGTGCTCAGTACTCCCGCTCATCTCCTCCACACACCAGCAAATAAACAGACCCCCCCCACCCCCCGTGGTTGGTCCACCTTTATAAAAAGCTTCATTAACATGCTAAAATATTACAGTAAAATCTTGGATTGCGAGCATAATTCGTTCCGGAAACATGTTTGTAATACAAAGCACTTGTATATTATTATACACAATTTATATGGTGCCAACAGTTTACGCAGTGCTTTACAATATAAAAGGGAGACAATACAGTTATAATACAATAAAATACAAGAAGATTAAGAGGGCCCTGCTCAGAAGAGCTTACAATCTAATAAGGTGGGGCAATGTTGCCAACCGTCAGTATTTTTACTGGCAGCCAGTAAAAAAACGGGCACTTTTCTCCTGCCAGTGAATGCCAGTGACAACAAAAGGTTACCAGTAAAAAATATGGCTGTGACGCTCGGCTCTGCAGTTCTGGCCTGGAGCCGACCAAACCATCCGAGTGCTACGGTGTGTTTAGGGTGGGCAGGGGGTGGATTTGGCGGAGGTGGTGCCTGAACATCTCATGTGATGTCATAGTGCAAGGGAGCTGAGCCGAGCGGCCGGAGCCTCTTGTGTGGGATGGGAGCATGGTAAGTCGGGAGCGGGACTGTCAGTGCTGTTTGGACTGGAGGGGACTGAACTGAAGGGACCACCTGGCATGGAGAGAGACTGTTCTGTCCCTGAGCAACTTATTTATTATATTGATAATAAAGTAAGAAATATGTTCTTTGCGCTAATTTCTACCCTAAATCACATTGCTAATTGCATATTGTACTTTTATGTAGCCAAAATACTGAAATTTGCACTTAAAACTGTTATTCTGTAACTTTTGGAAATGACAGTAAATTTCAGGTGTCATGTCAGTAAATTTCAATCTGGTAGGTTGGCAACACTGGGGTGGGGCAGGTGGTACAAAAGGTTGTAACTGTGGGGAATGAGCTGATGGAAGTGGTAGAAGATTAGTTGGAGACGTGATCGGCTTTCCTGAAGAGATGAGTTTTCATTGATCGCCTGAAGGTAGCAGGAGTAGGGGACAGCCAGACAGGTGGAGGTAGCAAGTTCCAGAGGATGGGAGAGGCTCTAGAGAAATCCTGGAGACGAGCATGGGAGGAGGATATAAGAGAGCAGGAGGTCTTGAGAAGAGCGGAGAGGACGGTTCAGATGATATTTGGAGACGAGATTGGTGATGGAGCTCGGGGCAGAGTTGTGAATGACTTTTTTATGTTGTGGTTAGTATTTTGAAATTAATTTGCTGGGCGATCGGGAGTCAGTGTAGGGATTGGAGGAAAGGGGTGGCAGACACTGAATGGAGACCAGTGTAGGGATTGGAGGAGAGGGTTGGCAGACACTGAATGGAGGTCACTGTAGGGATTGGCGGAGAGGGTTGGCAGACACTGAATGGAGACCAGTGTAGGGATTGGAGGAGAGGAGTGGCAGACACTGAATGGAGGTCAGTGTAGGGATTGGCGGAGAGGGTTGGCAGACACTGAATGGAGACCAGTGTAGGGATTGGAGGAGAGGGTTGGCAGACACTGAATGGAGACCAGTGTAGGGATTGGCGGAGAGGGTTGGCAGACACTGAATGGAGACCAGTGTAGGGATTGGAGGAGAGGGTTGGCAGACACTGAATGGAGACCAGTGTAGGGATTGGAGGAGAGGGTTGGCAGACACTGATTGGAGGAGAGGGTTGGCAGACACTGAGCAGTTGGTAAGGTGGATAAGTCTGGCAGCAGCATTTATGATAGACTGAAGAGGGGAGGAGCCTATGGAGAGACAGGCCATTGAGAAGGGAGTTACAATAGTCGAGGCGAAAGAAAACAAGGGAGTGAATGAGTAGTTTGGTGGTTTCATTTGTTAAAAAGGGGCAGATTTTAGAGATGTTATGAAGGTGAATTCTATTTTGACAATGATTGGACTTGAGGCTGAAATGACAAGTCAGAGTCTAGGATTACACAGAGTACCTTTGGTGTGAGGGGAGGGACTGATGGTTGCATTGTTGATTTTGATGGAAAAGTCAGGGGGAGGGAAACATTAATAGCTCAGTTTTAGAGAGATTTAGTTTAAGGAAGTGGCGTGACATCAATGCTATGTCAGCATGGATGATACCAACCTTCCTGGATATCCCGTGCGCGATGTCACCCAAATAACCCTGCTGGGACGTCATCCCGCACAGAGTATCTAGGAAGGGCGGTATTTATTGCTGAATACCGGCGATAATATTTAAATAGAATTAAATTCCAATATGGCTTGTGTAGTGATTCAGCATATAATACATATAATATAAAATGAGTAGAAGTAAAGAAGTATTGAACACGTCACCATTTTCCTCTGTAAATCTATTGGTTAAGGCGCCATCGACACAAAATGTTCCCCACATGTCGGTGACAACCCATCCAATCCATACATACAAAGACATGAAAACAAATCCGTTCAGAAATGAAGATCTGTGTAATAAAATGGAAGGACACAGGGAAAAAGTATTGAACCCCCTAACTGAAATGTATTTAATAATTGGTACAAAATCCTTTGTTGGTAATGATGGCTTCAAGAAGCCGCCTCCTGTATGGAGAAACGAGTCGCATGTGTACCTCAGGTGTGATTTTGGTCTTCAAATCTTGAAGGTTCCGTGGGCCTCTTCTATGAACTCTGATCTTTAGTTCTTTCCATAGACTTTCTATTGGATACAAGTCAGGTGATTGGCTGGGCCATTCTAGCAGCACTATTTTCTTTCTCCTTGGCTTTGTGTTTGGGATGATTGTCCTCCTGAGATGTCCACCCTTGTTTCATCTTCATCATCCTGGTAGATGGCAGCAGGTTTTTATCACCATTCATCCTTCCTTCAATAATATGAGGTTTGCCAGTACCATATGCTGAAAATCAGCCCCGCCCACACCATGATGTTCCCGCCTCCAAACCTCACTGTTAGTATGGGGGGTGTTTTTGGGGTGGTGTGACCTCCAAACATGGGGTGTATTATGCCATCCGAAGAGTTCCATTTTGGTCTCCTCTGACCAGACTATATTCTCCCCGTATTTCACAGGCTTGTCTAAATGTTGTGCAGCAAACTTTAACCGAGCTTCTCCATGCTTTTTCTTCAGCATTGGAGTGATGTGTGGTGAGCGGTCATACAGGCCATGGTGGGTGAGGGTATTACTTATTGTGTACCTGCTAATTCCAGGTATTTCTGAAGCTCTCCAAAAGTGGCTCTTGGACAATTCTTCTGATAATTCTTTTCACTCCTCTGTCAGAAATCTTGAGGAGCACCTGATGGTGGCCGGTTTATGGTGAATTGATGTTCTTTCCACTTCCGGATTATGGCCCCAACAGTGCTCACTGGAACATTCAGAAGTTTAGAAATCCTTCTGTAACCAATGCCATCCGTATGTTTAGCAGCAATAAGGTTGTGAAGGTCTTGAGAGAGCTCTTTGCTTTTACCCATCATGAGATGTTTCTTGTGTGACACCTTGGTAATGAGACTCCTTTTTATAGGCCATCAGGTGAGACTGAACCAGCTGATATTAATTTGCCCTGACAAGGGGCAGGATTGCTTTCTAATTACTGATAGATTTCAGATGGTGTCTTGGCTTTCCGTGCCTTTTTTGACCTCCCTTTCTTCATGTGTTCAGTACTTCTTCCCTGTGTCCTTCCATTTTATTACACAGAACTTCATTTCTGAATGTATTTGTTTCTGTGTCTTTGTATGTATGGATTGGATGGGTTGTACCCGACATGTGGGGGAAAATTGAACGTCAGTAGCAAAATGGTGACGTCTTCAATACCCGAAGACGAGCGTTCCCGCTATGCAATTTGCAAAGTACGATTGTCGCTTGATTCTGCGATTCGCGTAGGGCCAGCCCATTCTGAGTGGGCTGCCCTATGAGTGTTTGTCGCCCAAAAAGAAGCTCCTGTTGCTTTTTGGGCGGCACCAGACAATCACGGCAGAAATGCAGCACGTTGTGCCATTGAAGGATAATAGAAGCCAAGTGTACGTTTTGCAGCGATTGATCTGGGTTTGTAGGCGGAATCCTGGCGATTTTTCACATTTTCAGCTTTAACGGCTTTCACAAAATCGCCTTCTGGCCGCAATGGACTTTCTTTGGTTTTCTGCACACAGCAATGTTTTGTCAGCAAAAAAACGGTTTTGTACGGCACCATTATTTTATATGTGCGGATCGATCACCTGCCGCACTAAAGCCATTCCCCTCTTCTATATGCCCGCACACAAAAAGAAACCCAGCGATCCATCATAGCCCCGATGATGTGTAATGCAGGACTCCGCTATTATCTCTTTAATTAAGAGCCGCCATTAGAGTAAAAGGTTTGCATCGGGCAACTATTGCTAGAAGACGAATTCCCTCACTATGGCCGCTGTCACATTCTTCAGCTTTAATGAGGGAAAATCTCTGCCAGATCTCCCATTTTCATCCCCTGCCCATCCTTTACTGTTACATTTCTTGGACTTTTATCTCCTGTCTTAAGTTCAAGATAAAGAATTGGGTATATAATGACGTTAATTTTGATGTACCGGAGAAAAAGATACTCCTTGTAATGCTCCATAATTTTTCTGCCCTGACCGAGGTGCTGCGTGTGCTTTTCTATGTTCTGAAGAACAACTCCACTGATCCCTATTGACGTCTAAGTTGACCACCTAATTTCATATGATTGAATGCAAAGGTCTGGCCATCCTTGGCCTAACCTTTGTTTTTTATTACATTTTTACCAAGAAAATATCATTGGTCAACAGGTCCTTCAACACTGTCATGCGAAACAATCGCCCCGTCTCCAAATATTTAGAGTTGGAGACCATTGAAGTTAATCCTTCATTGAGCATTATGCGATCAAATAATGCGTAGCTGACCCTGGAATGGGTGCAGAGAGGCGGTGGGTTGACTTGAGATGCAGAAAAGGAAATGAAAAATTTGAAAGCTGTATTATAGCTCCCCACTTGAGCCTTGGGAATTTTTTGGCAAATTCAGATATTTTTTTTGGGGGGGGGCACCATTGAGTATATTGGGTGTCAGGACTCGGGTCTGAAACTACGACCTCTGCTGTGTTTGGTGTTTCTTCTTGCTGAGCCACCTGGGATGCTTGATATTTGCCTGGACAATTCCTTGAAGAACCTTGTCTTGAACCTTGTTTCTCTTGAACTTTGAATCCTTTGCTCCTCCCATGAACTTCCTATTTAAGCAATGTCTTTGCTTTTCCTGTTTGCCAGATTATTGTGCTTTCTCCAGCCAACATCTTGCTCTTGGCAACCCTGTAGCCTTCCATATATTCGCTACCACTCGTTACCAACCATTGGCTTGTTCCTTGACTATGCTTCTGCTCGATCCCAACTTGCAACCACTTGTTATTGTCTTTTGCCTTGTTCCTTGACTACATTTCTACTTGATCCCTACCTGCAACCACTTGTTACCATCTTTTGGCTTGTTCCTTAACCACATTTCTGCTTGGCCCCTACCTGCTATATTTGCTACTGGACCCTGGCTTACTCACTTACTGGTGGGGCGATCCTAAAGACCACGACCTGGTACTAACGCGCAGCAAAACCCATCCTCACCATCAGGAGCTTTGGTGAACACCAGTTAGCTTTGATTGATCCCTACCTGCTATATCTGCCACTGATCTCCGGCTTGCTCACTTCCTGGTGGGGTGTTCCTGAGGACCGTGACTTGGTACTAACATACAGCAAAACCCATCTCCACCATCAGAAGCTCTGGTGAACAACGGTTAGTGCTTAGACTACGCACCTCAGGTGAGCCCATGTCATCCACCATGGTGACCTGCTTGTGTACTTATCCTGCTGGTTGCTAGGAGCCTCTCTACTGCTATAGCTACTGGTCTCGGAGCTTGACCACTGACCTTGATGTGGAGCACTTTTGGTAAATGCACATAGAATTGTGTTTTTAAAAAGGAAAAAAAAAAAAAAAAACGTGACACTTGTTTGGTACACAGTGCCTCAAAAATGGAATATCACCCAGTTAGAGTTGACATCTACTGTAAAAACGTATATTTCAGACCTTGGCATGTAATGCATTTTTTTTTGCTGCACTCATGTGTTCCCACGCCAAAGACTTCTAAACTCGGGAGATCTTAGAGAAGCTCTGCCATGGAGCGCGCAGCGAGTGTGTTATTACATGACATTTAACTACCGAACACTCATGATGAGTAACATGTACTCCGCGCTGCCAAGTCATATCGTATGACATATTCACTGGCCTTCACCACGCACAGTCCAAGCTGCTTAATTGCCCGTCTACCCAATGCCAGGGAAACAGTCACTTGGTGATGGGCAAGTCATCTGTACCAGCCGCCGATGCCAGAAGAACACAATCTTCTCTGCAGTAAAGTGTCCCTGTCCGCCCCGGGTACACAGGAATGATTGACTAGCTGATGATTTGGCATGCAGTGAAAAAGCTAGAGAACGTGTGTTCATGTAAAAGTTTTGCAGAAGTTCTCCAGCTTTTTTCACTGCATGCCAAATCATTGGCAAGCAGATTTGCGTAGGATCCCCATTGCAGGCGCTTCCCGCCTACATGGCTCTGTGAACCGACCTTCTGAAAGTGGAGGACCATGCCTGAGCAATGTGTGTTAGCATGACCGCTTGTATCCTCCACCAAGGGACTTATGTGATAGGATGACGGCTTGTATCCTCCACCAAGGGACATGTCTGATAGGATGAAAGCTTGTATCCTCCACCAAGAGACATGTGTGATAGAATGACCGCTTGTATCTTCCACCAAGGGACATATGTGATAGGATGACCGCTTGTATCTTCCACCAAGGGACATGTGGGTTAGGATGACCGCTTGTATCTTCCACCAAGGGACGTGTATGATAGGATGATGGCTTGTATACTCCACCAAGGGACGTGTGTGATAGGATGACTGCATGTATCTTCCACCAAGGGACATGTGTGATAGAATGACCGCTTGTATCTTCCACCAAGGGACATGTGGGTTAGGATGACCGCTTGTATCTTCCACCAAGGGACGTGTATGATAGGATGATGGCTTGTATACTCCACCAAGGGACGTGTGTGATAGGATGACTGCATGTATCTTCCACCAAGGGACATGTGTGATAGGATGACTGCATGTATCTTCCACCAAGGGACATGTGTGATAGGATGACGGCTTGTATCCTCCACCAAGGGACACGTGGGATAGGATGACAGCTTGTATCTTCCACCAAGGGACACGTGGGATAGGATGACAGCTTGTATCCTCCACCAAGGGACATGTGTGATAGGATGACCGCATGTATCTTCCACCAAGGGACATGTGTGATAGGATGACGGCTTGTATCCTCCACCAAAGGACATGTGTGATAGGATGACGGCTTGTATCCTCCACCAAGGGACGTGTGTGATAGGATGGCGGCTTGTATCGTCCACCAAGGGACATGTGTGATAGGATGATGGCTTGTATCCTCCACCAAGGGACATGTGTGATAGGATGATGGTTTGTATCCTCCACCAAGGGACATGTATAATAGGATGACGGCTTGTATCTTCCACCAAAGGACATGTGTGATAGGATGATGGCTTGTATCCTCCACCAAGGGACATGTGTGATAGGATGACTGCATGTATCTTCCACCAAGGGACATGTGTGATAGGATGACGGCTTGTATCCTCCACCAAGGGACACGTGGGATAGGATGACAGCTTGTATCTTCCACCAAGGGACACGTGGGATAGGATGACAGCTTGTATCCTCCACCAAGGGACATGTGTGATAGGATGACCGCATGTATCTTCCACCAAGGGACATGTGTGATAGGATGACGGCTTGTATCCTCCACCAAAGGACATGTGTGATAGGATGACGGCTTGTATCCTCCACCAAGGGACGTGTGTGATAGGATGGCGGCTTGTATCGTCCACCAAGGGACATGTGTGATAGGATGATGGCTTGTATCCTCCACCAAGGGACATGTGTGATAGGATGATGGTTTGTATCCTCCACCAAGGGACATGTATAATAGGATGACGGCTTGTATCTTCCACCAAAGGACATGTGTGATAGGATGATGGCTTGTATCCTCCACCAAAGGACATGTGTGATAGAATGGCAGGAGCACAACTGGGAGACTGTTATATCCCCATAACAGGAAAAAACAAAAAAAAAATAATCTGTGCGCTACCAAAAAAATGTCAAAGTATATAAACTGTGAATCACTTGCCCCATTCACACCTGAGCGATTATCTGCTTGAAGCTCAAAAAACGCTGGAGGAGAAAAAAAAGAAATTATTCTCTATGGAGACTGTTCACATCTCCACTCCAAATCGGCTGAAGCCAAACGCCTGAAGCTTTTTTTTGTCGCTCAAATCAGGCAGATTTTGGCGTTTTTTTGGCATGTATTCCCATAGAAATTATTGGAGATGTGCTATTCACATGTTTCTGTGCGTGTTTTTGCGTGATATTCTGTTTAAATGAAAAAAGTAAAAAAAAAAAAATTTAATATATGAATAAATAAATACACAAATAACTAAAAATCATAAATAAGTAAAAGGAATAACCTCTAATATTAAATACATTATTGTTACATTATTAATAATAAACACCCAGAACAAAAAAACAATAATAATAATTTATTTTGTGTTAGGGTGTTTATTTTTTTAAGGGGTAAGGGTTAACGTTAAGGGTTAATTATTGAATACATTTTTTTATTTATGATTTATTTGTGTATTTTACATTTATTTTATTATTATTCCTACTGTATTAAGTGTATTGTATTTGTACTGTCTACCCTCATGTTGTAAAGCACTGCGTAAACTGTTGGTGCTATATGAATCCTGTATAATAATAATAATAAATAACTCCCAACTCCTAATCCTAACCTAAACTGAACTGAACTCGAACCCCTTACCCTAACAAAAAAACATCATAATATAATAAAAGAAGAAATAAAAGCTAATGGAAAAGCAAAAAAAGCTGAAATACCTAGCAACAAATGATGCAATAGATACGTTTTCTCTATTGACTAATAAAAAAACGCCAAAGCCCAAAAACGCATACAAACGCGCAAAAAAA
Organism: Aquarana catesbeiana; assembly: GCF_042186555.1. Lineage (NCBI taxonomy): Eukaryota > Metazoa > Chordata > Amphibia > Anura > Ranidae > Aquarana > Aquarana catesbeiana. The sequence continues at coordinate 1,010,049 of NC_133328.1, read as the reverse complement.
AGTCGGAAAAGCGCTCAAAGACTGCGGTCAGGTGTGAATGCAGGGTTAGTTGCAGAAAAACACCCAAAACCCTTGATGAAGCCACGTGGGTTAGTGGCGTAATGCGTAGGGCAAAGCCAAGTTACGGCACTTCCGGTCTTGAGCCGCAAACCGGGAGTTGTATTTCTATGCTGGTAATTCTTTTAATCGCTGAGTGCATCACTACGGCTGTTTTTAAATATTTTTAATCCATAGTTTGACAAATTATATAATTGTGTTTTTTTTTTTGCTCAACTTTTTTATTTTTATTTTTTCGTTCTCGATAATAAGACATGTAGGTGTCTCCCCTGAAGGGTGCCTCTCCCATGAAAAAAGAAAGAAATGTCAGCAGCACACCAGGATCTCCAAAAATGGGTCCAAAACTTTAATCACATAGTATCAAAAAAGCAACGTTTCCGGGCCTCGCAGGACCTCCTTCTTCAGGCATGTGACAAATTGCCTATAACAGATTGCACTGCATTACGTTCTTGTCCAGGGAGATGGTCAATGGGGACCTTGAAGTGACATCATACTCCGCTCCTCCCAAGACCACCTCCCACGCTCGCCTCCAGGACTTCTCCAGAGCCTTTCCCATCCTCTGAAACTCCCTCCCCAAGTATGTCCGGTCCACCCCTACCCTGTCCACCTTTAGGCAATACCTGCAAACTCCATTATTCAGGGAAGCCTACCGCACCTCCACCTAAGAACTATAACCGAGCCACCTCCATCAGATCTTCCCCCGCAGCCTTTTTGTACCATCTCCCCCCTCCCCTTAGATTGTAAGCTCTACGAGCCGGGCCCTTCTATTCCTTCTGTATTGTAATTGTACTGCCCCCCCCCCTCTACATTGTGAAGCTCTGCGCAAACTCTTGGTGCTATATAAATCCTGTATAATATCAATCATACACATCGCTGCTGGGTCAGGGGACGTGGGCTGGCTCTCTTCCCTCCCCTCTACCCTGTGGTGCCCACTTTACCCCCCGTGTTTGTGTGTGGAAGCGATTGGGCGGCAGCAGAGCTACCCGAATGCTTCCACCTGACAAGTGAGCCCTGCTGCATGTCCCGGGCATCGAGCGGTACCAATTGTGCATCCCTCCAATTACTGAATTGACTGACCAAAGCCCAGGCGCCAGGATGCAATTTCTAGTCGCCATGGCGACTTGGCGCCTGAGATTTGTCGAGCCCTGTTTTATTCCAATTAAAAAGCTATTACGCGATTGGAGGCGGCTTTTTCTTTACCAAAAACAGGAAGTCCCTGAGCAAGTGCTTGTGGTGTAGGATAACCAGCTATGAAAGGGATTATAAAGCTTCATTTTTAAAATTTTTTTAAATAAACATTCTTATCTGCTCTGTATTGGCAGGATCCTCCTCTTCGGGGATCCCCTACTGGTGCTCCTGTCTCCTCTTCGGTGAAGTCCCCCCCATAAGAAACCACTTCCTAAGAGGGCACATGTGCGGGCTTGTTCCCTGGCCTTCATCCTGGATCTTCCATGACGGGGACATGTCCTATTGGTTTATGGCAGTTGGGTTCTCTGAGGATCCAGAAGAGAGCCTGAAGGCAGTGATGTCAGGGTGAGGAGGGGAGGGCACCTCTGCAGTACTGGTCAACCGCACCTGGAAACTGCCAGTGAGGGGCCTGGATTTATGAAACTCTCCTTAATTTATTTAACCCCTTCCATACCTCGCAAATTCCAGCACTCCTCTCCTACATGTACAAATCATCACTTTTTTTGCTAGAAAATTACTCAGAACCTCCAAACATAAATATATTTTTTTTTAGCAGACACCCCAGGGAGTCAAATGTCACGTGGTATTTGTGCAGTCGTCTTTTTCAAAGGCGATTTTCTTTTTTTTTTTCTAAAAAAAAATTTTCATGAATGCATAAACAAACCGTAAAATTTCCCCAATTTTTTTTGTATAATGTGAAAGTTGATGTTGCGGTCGAATAAATAGATACCTAACATGTCACGGTTTAAAATTGCGCACACTCATGGAATGGCGCCAAACTTCGGTAGTTAAAAATCTCCATAGGCGACACTTTAAAATTCTCTACTTGTTACAGGTTTAGAGTCAGAGGAGGTCTAGCGCTAGAATTATTGCTCTCGCTCTAATGTTCGTGGCGATACCTCACATGTGTGGTCTGAACGTCGCTTACATATGTGGGCAAGACTTACGTTTGCGTTTTCTTTTGCGTGCAAGCTCACAGGGGGCTCTTTAATATATTTTTTTTTTTACTTTCCCTTTAAAAAAAAATTTTGTTGATCACTTTTATTCCTATTACAAGGAATGTATACATCCACTGTAAGAGGAATAGTATGTGACAGGTCCTCTTTATGTAGAGATGGGGGGTCTATAAGACCCCCTCATCTCTCCTCCAGGCTGAAAAACATCAGATTAAAATTTTCCAGCCGAGTCCCAGGCTTTGTTTACTTCCGACGGCCCGACCTAACGTCGCGCCTGGTCCTCCGAGAGTCAGAGATTGCCAGGGACCATCTGTTCCTCTGTTTTCTCTATGACTTCCGGCGCCGGCGGATTCCTTTTCTGGGTCCCTGATCGTGCGGGAGAGCCCGGAGAAGCACCCGAGGTCGGTGGGAGGGGGGATGTCCCCTCCCGTCCCCCCCCTTCCCGTCCCCCCCCCCTTCCCGTCCCCCCCCTTCCCGTCCCCCCCCTTCCCGTCGTCCCCCCTTCCCGTCGTCCCCCCCTCCCGTCGTCCCCCCCTCCCGTCGTCCCCCCCTCCCGTCGTCCCCCCCTCCGCCGCCCCCCCCCCTCCCGTCGTCCCCCCCTCCGCCGCCCCCCCCCCCCTCCCGTCGCCCCCATCCCGTCGTCGGTAAGAATGATCAAGCGGCCGAACTACTGCTATGATCGTTCTTGTGGTGTAGGGAATCGCCGGCTGAAAAAAAAATATCTGGATGATGCCAAACAAAAAAAAAAATCTATATATGCTGACTGCATTGGGGGGGGGGGGGGGTGTAGGTTTTGCTCAGAGATGGAGTTTAAGACTAATTATCCGGGATGGTCTTCGTTGGATGCATTTGCCGCCAGTTTCTCGTATTTGGTTATAAACCGTTACATTTTTGTATTTGAACCTCGCACGTTCTTTTTATTTTATTTTTTTTTACACAGTTCCCCCAGTGACGCCTCGCAGATTATTAATCGTCAGCCTCTCGTTTTCCCATTGCGTACTTTGCTGTCACTTGGGGGACGCGGCGATCTTCTGCTCCTCGTTCTCACAAATCTCATTGGGCGCTTCCACTTTTCTGATAATGATTTTGTAAAACACAATTCCTAAGTGTTATAAATGAGCTGTGGAAGGGCCTCGGTTTCTCCTCTTTTCTGAGATTTATGGTGTCTTACTTTACTGCACCCTCCGGTACACTTCACACCGAGATTTACAGCATTTTTTTTTTTTTTTTTTTTATCTGTTCTATATGTAGGACTCCGGCGCGGAGAATTGGTAGCGGCTGCCTGAGCTGCAATCCGCCAGCTGCACTAAGTTCATAATAAAGAGTTATGTTGGTTGTATTGATTTGTGATAAAAACGAGATTCTGTTCAGGTTATGGTACCTTCCGATGGATCGAATCCCGGGATTGTCTCCCAGATTTACGGCCCGTGTGGAGGTGTTAATCTCCGCCGTCGCAGTGTAATTTGCATGTGTTGAAGCTCACAGAGAGAAAATGATGTAGATAACCTATTTTCTTAGCTTTGTCCTCTTCAAATAAAGGTGTCAATTGTTCGTCGAAATAGAGGGTACTCGGTCTTATGCAGAAAGGGTATGTGACCAACACAATGGAGGTAGGTGGCTTCGGGGGGGAGGGGGGTCCAGGTGAGGTGGTGGAGTGATTCCAAAACAATCTAATGCAGCACCTCTCTAGAGACTAAAGATTATCTGCAGTAATAGATAAGGACAGCAGAGGGCGCTTCTGAGTGTAATTTCTCAGACTGCTACACTCAGATGTGCCCTCTGCAGTCCTTATTTAACCACTTGACCACTGGGCACTTAAACCCCCTTAATAACCAGACCAATTTTCAGCTTTTGGTGCTCTCACATTTTGAATGACAATTACTCAGTCATGCAACACTGTATCTATATGAATTTTTTGTCCTTTTTTTCACACAAATAGAGCTTTCTTTTGGTGGTATTTAATCACCGCTGGGTTCTTTATTTTTTGCGCTATAAAAGAAAAAAGACCGAAAAATCTGTAAAAAAAATAAATTTTTCTTCGTTTCTGTTATAAAATTTTGAAAATTAGTAATTTTTCTTCATATATTTTGGCCAAAATTTATACCGCTACATATCTTTGGTAAAAATAACCCAAATTAGTGTATATTATTTGGTCTTTGTGAAAGTTATAGCGTCCACAAGCTATGGTACCAATATCTGAAAATTGATCACACCTGAAGTACTGACGGCCTATCTCATTTCTTGAGACCCTAACATGCCAGAAAAGTACAAATACCCCCCAAATGACCCCTTTTTGGAAAGAAGACATTTCAAGGTATTTAGAAAGATGCATGATGAGTTTTTTGAAGTTGTCATTTTTTCCCACAATTCTTTGCAAAAACAAGTTTTTTTTTTTTTTTCTTTTTTTTTTTTTCACAAAATTGTCATATTAGCAGGTTATCTCTCACACACAGCATATGCATACCACAAATTACACCCCAAAACACATTCTGCTATTACTCCCGAGTACGGCGATACCACATGTGTGAGACTTTTACACAGCGTGGCCACATACAGAGGCCCAACATGCAGGGAGCACCTCCAGGCGTTCTGGAGCACCCAGGCCAATTCTGACATTTCTCTCCTACATGTAAAAATCATCATTTATTTGCTAGAAAATTACATAGAACCCCAAAACATTATATATGTTTTTTTAGCAAAGACCCTAGAGAATACAATAGCGGTCATTGCAACTTTTTATCTCGCACGATATTTGCGCAGCAATTTTTGGAACGCGTTTTTTTTGGAAAAAAAACTGTTTTTTGCTTTAAAAAAAAACAAAACAGTAAGGCTAGCCCAATGTTTTTGCATAATATGAAAGATGAAGTTACGCCGAGTTAATAGATACCTAACATGTCACCTTTCAAAATTGCACACGCTTGTGGAATGGCGCCAAACTTCACCACTTAAAAATCCCCATAGGCGACGCTTTAAAATTTTTTACTGGTTACAAATTTTGAGTTACAGAGGAGGTCTAGGGCCAAAATTATTGCTCTCGCTCTACCGATCGTAGCGATACCTCACATGTGTGGTTTGAACACCGTTTTCATATGTGGGCGGGACTTACGTATGCGTTTGCTTCTGCATGCGAGCACACGGACAGGGGCGCTTTAAAAAATTTTTATTTTTTTTTATTGTTCATTTTACTTTATTTATTTTAGTTTGACACTTTTTTCCAAAAAAAAAAATTTTTTGATCACTTTTATTCCTATTACAAGGAATGTAAACATCCCTTGTAATAGGAATATGGCATGACAGGTCCTCTTTACAGTGAGATATGGGGTCAATAAGACCCCACATCTCACCTCTAGGCTGTTCCTGAAATAAAAAAAAAAAAAAAAAAAAAAGATCCTGGCTTCGATCGTAGCGGTGAGTCGGTAGAAGCACTGGAGGGCGGCGGGAGGGGGGGGCGTCCCCTCTCGCCTCCCGTAAGAACGATCAAGCAGTGTAACAGCCGCTACGATCATTCTTATGGTGTAGGGAATCGCCGGCTGAAAAAGATGATATCTGAATGATGCCTGTAGCTGCACCCATCATTCAGATATCCCCGCACAAAGTCAAGGACGTCGTATGACGGAAGGCGGGAAGTGGTTAAAACGCTTTTTTTTTTTTAACACAAAGTTGTCAATTTATACAATATTTCTAACACATAGCATGTACATACCAAAAATGACACCCCAAAATAGATTCTCCTACTATTCCTGAGTACGGCCATACCCCATGTGTGAGACTTCCACAGCCTGGCCACATACAGAGGCTGGGTACGGCTGAGCATGGCTGGGTATTGCTGAGTATCGCCGAGTATGACTGGGTATGGCAGAGTATGGCTGGGTATGCCAGAGTATTGCAGATTTTTGTGGGGTATTGCAGAGCATGGCTGGGTATGGCAGAGTATGGCTGGGTATCACTGAGTATTGCAGAGTATGGCTGGGTATCACTGAGTATTGCAGAGTATGGCTGGGTATTGCGGGATATTTCAGGGTATTTCAGGGTATTGCAGGGTATGGCAGAGTATTGCGGGGTATTGCAGGGTATGGCAGAGTATTGCGGGGTATTCCGGGGTATGGCAGAGTATTGCGGGGTATGGCAGAGTATTGCGGGGTATGGCAGAGTATTGCGGGGTATGGCAGAGTATTGCGGGGTATGGCAGAGTATTGCGGGGTATGGCAGAGTATTGCGGGGTATGGCAGAGTATTGCGGGGTATGGCAGAGTATTGCGGGGTATGGCAGAGTATTGCGGGGTATGGCAGAGTATTGCGGGGTATGGCAGAGTATTGCGGGGTATGGCAGAGTATTGCGGGGTATGGCAGAGTATTGCGGGGTATGGCAGAGTATTGCGGGGTATGGCAGAGTATTGCGGGGTATGGCAGAGTATTGCGGGGTATGGCAGAGTATTGCGGGGTATGGCAGAGTATTGCGGGGTATGGCAGGGTATGGCAGAGTATTGCGGGGTATTTCGGGGTATTGCAGGGTATGGCAGAGTATTTCGGGGTATTGCAGGGTATTGCAGAGTATTTCGGGGTATTGCAGGGTATGGCAGAGTATTGCGGGGTATGGCAGGGTATGGCAGAGTATTGCAGGGTATGGCAGAGTATTGCGGGGTATTGCAGGGTATGGCAGAGTATTGCAGGGTATGGCAGAGTATTGCAGGGTATTCCAGGGTATGGCAGAGTATTGCAGGGTATGGCAGAGTATTGCAGGGTATGGCAGAGTATTGCGGGGTATTCCAGGGTATGGCAGAGTATTGCAGGGTATTGCAGAGTATTGCGGGGTATTGCAGGGTATGGCAGAGTATTGCAGGGTATGGCAGAGTATTGCAGGGTATGGCAGAGTATTGCAGGGTATGGCAGAGTATTGCGGGGTATTGCAGGGTATGGCAGAGTATTGCAGGGTATGGCAGAGTATTGCAGGGTATGGCAGAGTATTGCAGGGTATGGCAGAGTATTGCAGGGTATGGCAGAGTATTGCGGGGTATTGCAGGGTATGGCAGAGTATTGCAGGGTATGGCAGAGTATTGCGGGGTATTGCAGGGTATGGCAGAGTATTGCAGGGTATGGCAGAGTATTGCGGGGTATTCCAGGGTATGGCAGAGTATTGCAGGGTATTGCAGAGGGAATTGCAGAGTATTGCACAGCATTGCAGGGCATGCAGAGTAGTAGGGATGGCTGAGGATGGATGGATGGCTGGATGTCTCTGTGCAGCGCTGTGGGCACTACAGATGCAGCCCACAACGCTGCAGCCATCCATCCATCCGCCTCTTCGGTCACTGTGTACCGATCGGTACACAGGAGGGGAGGAGAGGGGGAGGAGAGGAACCGGCGTCATCAGATGACGCCGGTTTGTTTACATGTGATCACTCCGTCATTTGACGGAGCGATCACATGGTAAACGGCCGCGATCAGCGGCCATTTACCGGGATCTGTGATGCGCCGGGTCCTGTGGACCCGGCGATCACGGATGCTCTCGAGTGCGCGCCCTAGGGGGCGCGCGAGAGCAGAATTCTGGGAGGACGTCCCTGGACGTCCTCCCAGAGTTAAACAACCGCCCTGTAGCCGTCATTTGGCTATGGGCCGGTTGTTAAGTGGTTAAAGGCATAGTTCACCTTCACCAAAAAAAATAAACGCCTGTTCTGATAAGAAAAAAGTATTTGATTGGCTGCTTATTTTGTATGTTTGCCCCACTGACAAAGAAACGATCGTCTATAATTTTATTGGTGGGTTTATTATAACAGTGAGAGAATAACAACAAAAATATCCAGAAAAACACATTTCAAAAAAGTTAGAAAATGATTTGCATTTTAATCAGTGAAATAAGTATTTGATCTCTTTGCGAAACATGACTTAGTAGTTGGTGGAGAAACCCTTGTTGGCGATCAGAGAGGTCAGACGTTTCTTGTAGTTGGCCTCCAGGTTTGCTCACATCTCAGGAGGGATTTTGTCCTCTTTGTAGATCCTCTCCAAGTCATTAAGGTTTCCAGGCTGACCTTTTGTAACTTGAACCTTCAGCTCCCTCCACATACTTTCTATGGGATTAAGGTCTGGAGACTGGCTAGGCCACTCCAGGACCTTAATGTGCTTCTTCTAGAGCCACTCTCTTGTTGCATTGGCCGTGTGTTTTGGGTCATTGTCATGCTGGAAGACCCATCCATGACCCATCTTCAATGCCATGGCTGAGGGAAGGAGGTTCTCATCCAAGATTTGATGGGACATGGCCCCGTCCATCGTCCCTTTGATGGGGTGAAGTTGTCCTGTCCCCTTAGCAGGAAAACACCCCCAAAGCATAATGTTTCCACCTCCATGTGTGATGGTGGGGGATGGTGTTCTTGGGGTCATAGGCAGCGTTCCTCCAAATACTTTTTTCCCTCACTGTAGATAAAAACAAATTGGGAAGCTTTGGCCAAAGTTGGATAATGCTCTAGGTGTAGGCAATTTGCGCACCTCCCGAGGACTGACTGACACACTCCAAGAGATGGCATCCCGTCCTGCCTTGTTGCTAGGAGGTTGCTAAGACTCCCAGCTTTAACTCTACGACTTTTCATAAATTTTTATTGAAATGTCGAGTACCATACAACTTCGATATTCACAACATTCAATTGAAATACAATCGCAGAATATCGAGGAGGAAAAATGAGACGAGGAGGAGGAGGAAGGCACATCACACGACTAATGTACGTAAAGTGTCTTCAAGCCGAGAGTTACAGTAATGATTTGTTCAACGATAAAGAGAAGCATAATACATAGGTTGAAAAAAAGACACAAGTCCATCCAGTTCAACCAATAAAAGAGAAAAAAACACAACCATACAATCCCATATACACAATCCCATATACACAATCCCATATACACAATCCCATATACACAATCCTATACCCACAGTTGCTCCAGAGGAAGGCAAAAAAAACCATCAAAGCATGATCTAATTCGCTCCAGCAGGGGAAAAAATTCCATCCTGATCCTGAGAGGCAATCGGATTTTCCCCGGATCATCTTTACCTATAAATGTCAGTACCCCGTTATATTCTGAACATTTAGGAAAGAATCCAGGACTTTTTTTTAACCACTTAAGGACCGGGCCTATTTTTCAAACTTGTTTACAAGTCGAAATCAGTTTTTTTTTTTTTTGGTAGAAAATTACTTAGAACCCCCAAACTTTTATATATATTTTTTATCCAGACATCCTAGAGAATATAATGGCGGTCGTTGCAATACTTTCACACCTTTTTTTGCGCAGCGGTTAATTTTTTTTTGGAAAAAAATACACCCTTTTTAAACTTTTGAAACCAAAAGGTAAAGTTAGCCCAATTTAATTTCACAATTAAAATGTTACGCCGAGTAAATTGATACCAAACATGTCAAGCTTCAAAATTGCGTCCGCTTGTGAAATGGCGACAAACTTTGACCCTTAAAAATCTTCATTGGCGACGTTTAAAAATTTCTACAGGTTACCAGTTTTGAGGGCCCGTGCGCCCTTAATGGACGGGGCAACCCCTGCTGTGAGGGGGCTTGACTCGGAGAAAGAGCGCCCTCCTGTGATGGGTGAAGTGTACAGTAACTGCTGGGAGTCTCTAAGCCATGTCCAAGCAACAAGGCTGGACGGATTGATGCCATCTCTAGGAGCTTTTCACAAAGTCATCCTGTGACCCCTCCCAGTGAGTGTCTGTTAGCGCCAGATTGCCCGCTACCCTATGACCATCCCGCTATAAGTCGCTGATCACCACCATTACCAATATAGCATCATGGCTGTGTAAATTCCAGTATATATCCCATAGTTTGTAGACGCTGAAACATTCGCACAAACCAATCAATATACATTTGGTGGGATTTTTTTTTTTTTTTACCAAAGACAAGGAGCAGAATACATTTTGGCCTCAATTTATGAAAAAAAATTGAATTTTAACAATTTTTTTGGGGTTCTGTTTTACAGCAGAAAGTTTATAGTTTTAAAATGTTTGGCCTTTGTTTATAGCGAGAGCACCTTACAGGACCACTAAGACTGTACTTCTGGAAGCCTGTGCTCCATAACTTCCTCCATTCTGCTGTCTTTCCCACAAATGGCATTCATAGGTTTGAGCCTATAGCTCTGAAATCAGCAAGCTTCATTTTTTCCCCCTCCAAGTCATCCTCCAGGGCGGTCATATGAGAGATAGGCTCCTCCTCCTACAGGAAGCACAGAGAGAAGTTAAAAGCTCCCCATTCACTACTGCCCTTCAGTTCTTGTGTTTCCTGTAGGCACAGAAACTCCTGTTTGTTGTTTTTACCATTCCTAAGAGGTGCCTGGGAATGCCTCTTCAGACTCTCCTGCTTCACCAGGTGAAGGTGGTCTTGTGTCAAAAGCGGGGGAGAGGGTAAGGGAGGATGTTTTGCAGGTCGCCTTAGGTTACATCCTCCCACCTGATTTGCGACCTAAGGTTCTCCTTTCCCGCTAAGGCCGAGTATGGCAAGAGCTTGCACTGGGGTGAGGAGATCCATCTGAGGAGGTCCGGTGGGCAGATGAAGGGCTCCTTAGTAAACACTGGCAGGTCGGGTGAAGGGCCACTCGCCTGCCGGAGTCCCTCCAGTTTGTGGACGGAATGGGACAGAGATCGCTTCCATTGCTCCTCAGTGGTGCACAGGTGGCGTCATCGCTGGGGGGCTTCCTACCTCTTCCTGGGGAGAAGATATCTACATAGAGAGCAAAGGTCCTCTTCTGCAGCATGTGTGACCCTTTGTTGATGATCAGGGGCCACACTTTTGAGACTCCTTATATGAAGAAAATTGACCACTGTTTGGTGAAGGACCTGACACTTCTCGTTGTTAGGTGTTTGGGGAAGTGATCCTCGGGCAGGCTAGGTTCTCCTGCAGTACTGATGAAGAGAAGTCCTGGGGGTCCGGCACGCACACCTCCATCCTCGTTCTCCCTCCCGCTTCCTGTTTATTTCAGAATGAAGTCCGCACTGCATATTGGGCTGGCATGTATTTCTCTCCCTTCCACCGGTTGTCTTATTTTATCTGGGTCGATTATGACATCTTCAGAGCAAACAGTGGACAGATTGTTTGTTAAAAATAAATGGCCTCACAGCCCGCATGGAATAAGACTAATGATGTGTTTTGGTTATAAAGCAAGAAAATGAAGGCCGTGGAAAATGGAAAGTTCTTTTTTGCTGCTTATGTGGAATAATAGGCTGACATAGGCCCAGGACAGCGAGGTGTAAATTACCCGGGAGTTTATCACTGTCTGCCCATGAATCATCCTTTGCTGTAATTTTCCAAACAAACCTTTTTCTTCTCCTGTGTCTACCGGCCTCCCCTGAGAAGAGCTGTTTGAAAATAGTTTTATGATTCTCTCTCTCACTCTCTCCAGCCTCTGCCGCATGTGAAATTTTTTTTTGCTGCGCTCGGCGTCTTCCAGCCGTAGTAAACAAAGCCAACCCTTTGGTCCTTTGGCGCTCGGTGTGGGCGGAGGGGATGCAGAGCGTGTGCGGAGGGCACGGGGCCTCGGGTCTATTGCCGTAGGCCCGGAGTTTGGCTCCTCTTGTAAGTCTCACATGTGACTCTTCACATTTACCCAAGTAACAAATGCTGGTGCAGATGCCTTCAGAATGCCAAATACAGCTTTCTGCTTTTAAACCCTTTGAAATCATTTTTTAGCTTTTTTTTTCCTGATAGGTGATCCAAGGTTGACCATACATTGTTCGATACATGTGAGCAGTGTGATCTACACCGATTCACAATAACCCCACCCACCCTAACATTATGATCGACCACCCATTTAATACGGAGTAGGTCCCCCTCTCCTGAATCGTCCAGGCATGGACTCCACGAGACCTCTGAAGGTAAGCTGTGGTATCTGGCACCAAGCTGTCACTAGTGAATCCTTTAAAGAGGAGCTCCAGTCTCCTCCAAAAAAATAGGTCAGCAGCAACAAATAATTGTTTAATATATGGACACTTTCCTGTCCTAGGATACAATGATGTTGGTACCTGATCAAATTCTTTGGGTGCGGGTGCCGGCATCTTAGGTAAGGGAATCCGGCAGCGCAGCCGGTTTCCTACTGTGCATGCTGGAGTTAAGCTGCGTTTTATGAATGGTTTCGCAGTCTTCTGGGACATTGTGTGTCTCAAAAGGCATCAAGGAGGAGGAGGGGCCCCAGCAATCTCACCTGGAAGTGGGAGGCGGTACCTGTCAAAACCAGGTACCCGCCCACCCCCAAATGTGGCAGTGATGATGGGGAGGGTGCAAACAAGCGGAGCTTCCCCTTTTTAGGGGGAGCTTCATTTTAAGTCCTGTAAGTTGGGAGTTGAGACCTCCATGGATCGGACTTGTTTTTTCAGCACTAAGGATGAGCTCCGGCGTGTTCGCACTCTCCACGTGCAGGAATTCGGCACGGCGCTGTGCTAATCACAGGCAGTGAGATATTTTCCCAATGTGCGGCTGCAGAGATCGGGAAATGTCTCACTGCCTGTGATTAGCGCAGCGCCGTGCCGACTTCTTGGTGGGCTCTGCACGTGGAGTGTGCGAACACGCCGGAGCACATCCCAGAGATGATCGATTGGATTGAGAGCTGGAGAATTTGAAGCCAAATAAACACCTTGAACTTGTGTTCCTCAAACCATCCTTGAACCATTTTTGCAGTGTGTCCCCACAGCTCCATCAATGAGCCCTCCCTCCCCCACACCTCCAACAATGAGCCCTCCCCCACGCCTCCAACAATGAGCCCTCCCCCACGCCTCCAACAATGAGCCCTCCCCCACGCCTCCATCAATGAGCCCTCCCCCACGCCTCCATCAATGAGCCCTCCCCCACACCTCCATCAATGAGCCCTCCCCCACACCTCCATCAATGAGCCCCCCCCTCCCCCACACCTCCATCAATGAGCCCCCCCTCCCCCACACCTCCATCAATGAGCCCTCCCTCCCCCACACCTCCATCAATGAGCCCTCCCTCCCCCACACCTCCATCAATGAGCCCTCCCTCCCCCACACCTCCATCAATGAGCCCTCCCTCCCCCACACCTCCATCAATGAGCCCTCCCTCCCCCACCTCCATCAATGAGCCTTCCTCCCCACCTCCATCAATGAGCCTTCCCTTCCCACCTCAATCAATGAGCCCTCCCTCCCCCACACCTCCATCAATGAGCCCTCCCTCCCCCACACCTCCATCAATAAACCCTCCCTCCCCCACACCTCCATCAATGAGCCCTCCCTCCCCAAGCCGCTGTCAATTGTCCCTCCCTCCCCCACGCCTCCATCACTGAGCCTTTCCTCCCCCCACGCCTCCATCAACGAGCCTTTCCTCCCCCACGCCTCCATCAATGAGCCTTTCCTCCCCCCACGCCTCACATACATAAGCATAGAAGGTGGTGGTGTAGGGTCCAGTGTATGGCGACCTTCCTTGGGTTACAGCAGGACAGTGCTGGATCTGCTCTACTTTGTGTTTTGAGGATAATTCAGGAAACCAGCTGAGTAGGGAGAAAAAAACAAAACAAAAGACTAGAGGGGCGATGTTGTTCTTTTACAGGATGAATTTTTTTGGCAGTTCTGTGATTCTGTAAGAGATTTTTTTTCTCCTTATTTCCTGGAGTATGAAGGATGCGGGGTGCTGTTGTCCTTAATAATCCGATGTTTGCTTTCATTCTTGAACATCAGAAACACGTAGTAGTGAAGTTGCTGGTGGCAGCGCTTTCATCCAGCTCCTGTAACCAGACGCCGGAGCCGAGATCCCTCTTTCTAGATTTTCTGTGATTTTTTTTTTTTTTGCTGACTCTGATTTTGTGGGTTTCCGTAAATCCACAAAAGTGTCTTTTGTGAATAAAGTTTTTTTGATCCATTTTATTCGGAACAATGAAAGAGTGTCTGGCCGGCGTGGCTGGGAATTTTTTTTTTTTACTCTTTGGAGGAAATCAGTGCTATAAGGGGGACCTGTAGTAAAATGGTGTGAGGAAAGTATAATTAAAGTCCAACTCCAAGAATGAAATGAAATGTAAATTGTGCATCGCTTGACCTCACTCCTGCGTCTGGATTCCAGACTCCTCCTCCTACGCCATCCTGAAGTGTAAAGAATCAAAGTCACAGTTGTCTGAGCCAAGCCATTTCCTTTATCATTTTCTTGTTGATTTGTCCCCTCACCGTGCCCGTGAGTTCTTCTGACACCAGAGTGCTGCCACTGGAAGTGTAAACATCTCATGTAATAGAAATAAGAGATGACAGGTCCTCTTTATGGAGATCTCATGTAATAGAAATAAGAGATGACAGGTCCTCTTTATGGAGACATCTCATGTAATAGAAATAAGAGATGACAGGTCCTCTTTATGGAGATCTCGTGTAATAGAAATAAGAGATGACAGGTCCTCTTTATGGAGATCTCATGTAATAGAAATAAGAGATGACAGGTCCTCTTTATGGAGATCTCATGTAATAGAAATAAGGGATGACAGGTCCTCTTTATGGATATCTCATGTAATAGAAATAAGAGATGACAGGTCCTCTTTATGGAGAGATCTCATGTAGTGGAAATAAGAGATGACAGGTCCTCTTTATGGAGAGATCTCATGTAATAGAAATAAGAGATGACAGGTCCTCTTTATGGAGAGATCTCATGTAGTGGAAATAAGAGATGACAGGTCCTCTTTATGGAGATCTCATGTAATAGAAATAAGAGATGACAGGTCCTCTTTATGGAGAGATCTCATGTAGTGGAAATAAGAGATGACAGGTCCTCTTTATAGAGAGATCTCATGTAATAGAAATAAGAGATGACAGGTCCTCTTTATGGAGAGATCTCATGTAATAGAAATAAGAGATGACAGGTCCTCTTTATGGAGAGATCTCATGTAGTGGAAATAAGAGATGACAGGTCCTCTTTATGGAGAGATCTCATGTAGTGGAAATAAGAGATGACAGGTCCTCTTTATGGAGAGATCGGGGGTGGGGGGGGTCAATAAGACCCCAAATCTCTCCTTTCCGGAAGTGACGTCACTCCAATCCTCCCATCTTTCCTCCACTCATCTCTGTGACCAGCTGCCGCAACCACCGAATCGGTTCCCAGGGAATAACGATCATCCAGGTAAGCCTGGGAACTGCTTGTAGCCAAAACCTGTGGTACTCCACCTCCTTCCAAGGCCGACTTCTGACTATTGCCCAGTAAGGAGGTGGTTAAAAAAAAAAGTAGCTTACATTCGCCCTAGACTGCAAGTGATGTCATGACGTCGTTCCGGTCCTCCTAGATCAGAGAGATGCAATTAGCGGACCTCCAGATGTTGCAGAACTACAAGTCCCATGAGGCATAGAAAGACTCTGACAGCCACAAGCATGACACCCAGAGGCAGAGCATGATGGGACTTGTAGTTTTGCAGCAGCTGGGGGTCTGCTAATTACATATCCCTGTCCTAGATCATAGAGATGATCAGAGACGATCTGGTCTCTGCTCACCTCTATGGTCAGCCGCTTGAACCGTTATATTATTTCCCGGGCTCGCCGGTAAGAACGGTAAGTCTGAGAAGCACCGGCAGGAGGGTGGGGTGGGGGCGAAAACCAATCAGCCACTCGGATCACTTTTAGGAGAAACAGAATTGCTGGCTGAAGGAAAAAAAAAATGATACCTTGAATATGGCTGATGCTTTTATCCATAACCCCGGTAAACACCTTCACGGCCGCAGCGTAAATATATGTATTGTGGTCGGTGAAGTGGTGAAGAATGGATACTTTTTTTTGGTGTCACTTTAAGGAATGACTGTTTCCCACCTCGGAGATCTTGGCGGGGGGGAGGGGGGTTCATGTTTTCTGGCTTTGGGAATAATAGGTGGCGGGTTTGGTTCTCGGTGATTACAAGTGATTGCAATAAGCAGGATCTGTCACCGCCGCTTCTTCATCCTGATTGCAGTAAAGTTTGATCTGCAGAGAATTTTTGGAGCTCCGGAACCTTCCTATAGTAAAAGGAAGAGGCGGCCAAACACCGGCATGCTGGTCACTCGTTCTCCACTGACCGGAATATGAGTGCAGGGTTAGTGGGAGTGTGATGAGCGATCAGAACGTGACTCTCTCCTGATCAGTGCTCTCTCTCCTCTCACATAGCAAGCTGTTCCCGGGGACCACGCTGCATGCAGTCACTGTGACTCACCGCATGTCTGAGTGATCCCTACAAAGGTGGGAGTGTCTGACATTACACCCTGCCGATCTCACAGCTCCTGCTGTCTCACCACTGCTTGTGTCACTGAATTAAAAAGTAGGCTCGCGCATCGCCCCTTGTCTGCGAGGCTCGCGCGTCGGCCCCTTGTCTGCGAGGCTCGCGCGTCGGCCCCCTGTCTGCGAGGCTCGCGCGTCGGCCCCTTGTCTGCGAGGCTCGCTCGTCGGCCCCTTGTCTGCGAGGCTCGCGCGTCGGCCCGTTGTCTGCGAGGCTCGCGCGTCGGCCCGTTGTCTGCGAGGCTCGCGCGTCGGCCCGTTGTCTGCGAGGCTCGCGCGTCGGCCCGTTGTCTGCGAGGCTCGCGCGTCGGCCCCTTGTCTGCGAGGCTCGCGCGTCGGCCCCTTGTCTGCGAGGCTCGCGCGTCGGCCCCTTGTCTGCGAGGCTCGCGCGTCGGCCCCTTGTCTGCGAGGCTCGCGCGTCGGCCCCTTGTCTGCGAGGCTCGCGCGTCGGCCCCTTGTCTGCGAGGCTCGCGCGTCGGCCCCTTGTCTGCGAGGCTCGCGCGTCGGCCCCTTGTCTGCGAGGCTCGCGCGTCGGCCCCTTGTCTGCGAGGCTCGCGCGTCGGCCCGTTGTCTGCGAGGCTCGCGCGTCGGCCCCTTGTCTGCGAGGCTCGCGCGTCGGCCCCCTGTCTGCGAGGCTCGCGCGTCGGCCCCCTGTCTGCGAGGCTCGCGCGTCGGCCCCCTGTCTGCGAGGCTCGCGCGTCGGCCCCCTGTCTGCGAGGCTCGCGCGTCGGCCCCCTGTCTGCGAGGCTCGCGCGTCGGCCCCCTGTCTGCGAGGCTCGCGCGTCGGCCCCCTGTCTGCGAGGCTCGCGCGTCGGCCCCCTGTCTGCGAGGCTCGCGCGTCGGCCCCCTGTCTGCGAGGCTCGCGCGTCGGCCCCCTGTCTGCGAGGCTCGCGCGTCGGCCCCCTGTCTGCGAGGCTCGCGCGTCGGCCCCCTGTCTGCGAGGCTCGCGCGTCGGCCCCCTGTCTGCGAGGCTCGCGCGTCGGCCCCCTGTCTGCGAGGCTCGCGCGTCGGCCCCCTGTCTGCGAGGCTCGCGCGTCGGCCCCCTGTCTGCGAGGCTCGCGCGTCGGCCCCCTGTCTGCGAGGCTCGCGCGTCGGCCCCCTGTCTGCGAGGCTCGCGCGTCGGCCCCCTGTCTGCGAGGCTCGCGCGTCGGCCCCCTGTCTGCGAGGCTCGCGCGTCGGCCCCCTGTCTGCGAGGCTCGCGCGTCGGCCCCCTGTCTGCGAGGCTCGCGCGTCGGCCCCCTGTCTGCGAGGCTCGCGCGTCGGCCCCCTGTCTGCGAGGCTCGCGCGTCGGCCCCCTGTCTGCGAGGCTCGCGCGTCGGCCCCCTGTCTGCGAGGCTCGCGCGTCGGCCCCCTGTCTGCGAGGCTCGCGCGTCGGCCCCCTGTCTGCGAGGCTCGCGCGTCGGCCCCCTGTCTGCGAGGCTCGCGCGTCGGCCCCCTGTCTGCGAGGCTCGCGCGTCGGCCCCCTGTCTGCGAGGCTCGCGCGTCGGCCCCCTGTCTGCGAGGCTCGCGCGTCGGCCCCCTGTCTGCGAGGCTCGCGCGTCGGCCCCCTGTCTGCGAGGCTCGCGCGTCGGCCCCCTGTCTGCGAGGCTCGCGCGTCGGCCCCCTGTCTGCGAGGCTCGCGCGTCGGCCCCCTGTCTGCGAGGCTCGCGCGTCGGCCCCCTGTCTGCGAGGCTCGCGCGTCGGCCCCCTGTCTGCGAGGCTCGCGCGTCGGCCCCCTGTCTGCGAGGCTCGCGCGTCGGCCCCCTGTCTGCGAGGCTCGCGCGTCGGCCCCCTGTCTGCGAGGCTCGCGCGTCGGCCCCCTGTCTGCGAGGCTCGCGCGTCGGCCCCCTGTCTGCGAGGCTCGCGCGTCGGCCCCCTGTCTGCGAGGCTCGCGCGTCGGCCCCCTGTCTGCGAGGCTCGCGCGTCGGCCCCCTGTCTGCGAGGCTCGCGCGTCGGCCCCCTGTCTGCGAGGCTCGCGCGTCGGCCCCCTGTCTGCGAGGCTCGCGCGTCGGCCCCGTGTCTGCGAGGCTTCGCGCGTCGGCCCCGTGTCTGCGAGGCTTCGCGCGTCGGCCCCGTGTCTGCGAGGCTTCGCGCGTCGGCCCCGTGTCTGCGAGGCTTCGCGCGTCGGCCCCGTGTCTGCGAGGCTTCGCGCGTCGGCCCCGTGTCTGCGAGGCTTCGCGCGTCGGCCCCGCGTCTGCGAGGCTTCGCGCGTCGGCCCCGCGTCTGCGAGGCTTCGCGCGTCGGCCCCGCGTCTGCGAGGCTTCGCGCGTCGGCCCCGCGTCTGGGAGGCTCGCGCGTCGGCCCCGCGTCTGGGAGGCTCGCGCGTCGGCCCCGCGTCTGGGAGGCTCGCGCGTCGGCCCCGCGTCTGGGAGGCTCGCGCGTCGGCCCCGCGTCTGGGAGGCTCGCGCGTCGGCCCCGCGTCTGGGAGGCTCGCGCGTCGGCCCCGCCTCTGGGAGGCTCGCGCGTCGGCCCCGCCTCTGCGAGGCACGTTTTTAATTTATTTTTCTTCTAGCTCTTCAACTCATCAATGTCTTCTAATACAACAGTAGCGGTGCTTCCAGATCGGTGCAACCTCAGTCTAACCTTAGATGCCACATACAGAGCCCACACCATGGGGACAGCCTATAATGTTTCTTCAGACACTGGATCCTCCTTGGGTGCCCACCTTGGCATTTGGTGCAGTGTGTTGTTTCCCGCAGGTCCAGGGCCATGGTCTAGTCTTGTGAAACCTGAAGACTCCCTTCAGGGGTATGCCCACCTTACCTCTATGACTAAGCCCTGTGGGTGGGACAAAACGCGTCGGGGGGGGGAATGCCCTGGATGACGTTTTTACAGCACAGGTGCTGATTGCACTGTCTTACCTACATAGGGCCACTAGAGGGAGAATCTACACATTTTATATTTTTAAAAGAATCAATGTGTAAAAGTTAAAATCGAAAGAACTCCGGAATTCGTTTCAGGTAAACTTTGTGGTAACACCACAGGAGTCATTAGTAATCCGGCTCCTGTATTCGGCAGGGCCGGGGCCTGTGGCACTTTGTTGTGTGAACTTTGCATTATCTGTGTGAGGTCGGCTGTCTGGTACTCTGTGTATATAAATCTGAGCTGTATAAATATCAGAACGTTCTTTCCTAAAGCCGCTTCTTCCTTCTCAGAGATTTTCCTCTAAAAGAAGAAGTCCGTGAACTTTACAAAAAATTTAAAAAATATCTGTGTTCTTCCTCTGAGGGGTCTCCCCGGCTCTGCCACTTGAAGGATGAAGTGTGGCTCTTCACAGGGCATGGTGCAATGTATGTGTGCGGCTCCCAGCATTCTTTACATATCTGCGTGCGTCTACCCGTCAGGGGCCACATATGACGTGGCATCAGAACCTACCTTGGCCATACAGGGCTCCGTTTTTTTTTTTTCTTTCAGCAATTGTGCTCAACTGGATGAGTTTTGATCCATCTGTGGTCACCTTTAAAAGACAGACTGAAGTATAGTCCTACTCCTGTTATTACATATTTAGGACATAAGCCTCCAGCAGTGCAGAGTATTTCAGGAGAAAAGAGTTAGAGAGGAAGGAGCAGAGTCCTCCAGCAGAGCAGAGTACATTGCCTTGAAAAAGTATTCATACCCCTTGAAATTTCCCACAATTTGTCATGTTACAACCAAAAACATAAATGTATTTTATTGGGATTTTATGTGATAGACCAACACAAAGTGTCACATAATTGTGAAGTGGAAGGAAAATGATAAATGATACAAATAAATATGTGAAAAGTGTGGGGGAGGGGCATTTGTATGGCGCCCCCCGGAGTCAATACTTTGTAGAACCCCCTTTCTCTACAAGTCTTTTTGGGGATGTCTCTACCAGCTTTGCACATCTAGAGAGGACATTTCTGCCCATTCTTCTTTGTAAAATATCTCAAGCTCTGTCAGATTGGATGGAGAGCGTCTGTGAACAGCAATTTTTCAAGTCTTGCCACAGATTCTCAATGGGATTTAGGTCTGGACTGTGACTGGGCCATTCTAACACATGAATATGCTTTGATCTAAACCATTCCATTGTAGCTCTGGCTGGATGTTTCGGGTCGTTGTCCTGCTGGAAGGTGAACCTCCGCCCCAGTCTCAAGTCTTTTGTAGACTCTAACAGGTTTTCTTCTAAGATTGTCCTGTATTTGTCTCCATCCATCTTCCCATCAACTCTGACCAGCTTCCCTGTCCCTGCTGAAGAAAACCATCCCCACCACATGATGCTTCCACCACCATGTTTCACGGTGGGGATGGTGTGTTCAGGGTGATGTGCAGTGTTAGTTTTCCCCACACATAGCGTTTTGCTTTTTGGCCATAAAGTTGAATTTTGGTCTCATGTGACCAGATCACCTTCTTCCACATGTTTGCTGTGTCCTCCACATGGCTTCTCACAAACTACAAACAGGACTTCTTATGACTTTCTTTCACCAATGTCTTTCTTCTTGTCACTCTTCCATAAAGGGCAGATTTGTGGAGAACACGACTAATAATTGTCCTGTGGACAGATTCTCCCACCTGAGCTGTGGATCTCTGCAGCTCCTCCAGAGTTACCATGGACCTCTTGGCTCTTCTCTGATGAATGTTCTCCTTGCCCGGCCGGTCAGTTTAGGTGGACGGCCATGTCTTGGTAGGTTTGCAGTTGTGCCATACTCTTTCCATTTTCCGATGATGGATTGAACAGAGCTCCGTGAGATGTTCAAAGCTTGGGAGATTTTTTTTATAGCCTAACCCTGCTTTATACTTCTCCACAACTTTATACCTGACCTGTCTGGTGTGTTCCTTGGCCTTCATGATGCTGTTTGTTCACTAAGGCTCTCTAACAAACCTCAGAGGGCTTCACAGAACAGCTATATTTATACCGAGATAAAATGACACACAGGTGGACTCTATTTACTAATTAGGTGACTTCTGAAGGCAATTGGTTCCTCTAGATTTTAGTTAGGGGTATCAGAGTAAAGGGGGCGGAATACAAATGCCCCCCCCCCCCCCACACACACACACTTTTCATTTATTTGTATCATTTATCATTTTCCTTCCACTTCACAATTATGTGACACTTTGTGTTGGTCTATCACATAAAATCCCAATAAAATACATTTACGTTTTTGGTTGTAACAAAATGTGGGGAATTTCAAGGGGTGTGAATACTTTTTCATGGCACTGTATTTTAGGAGAGGAGAGTTAGATGAAAGAGCAGAGTCCTCCAGCAGAGTATTTCAGGAGAGGAGAGTAATGCCGCGTACACACGAGCGGACTTTACGGCAGACTTTGTGCTGCGGACTTTACGACGGACTTTCCGAATGAACGGACTTGCCTACACACAATCAGCCAAAGTCTGACGGATTCGTACGTGTTGATGTACGAAGGGACTAGAATAAGGAAGTTCATAGCCAGTAGCCAATAGCTGCCCTGGCGTCGGTTTTTGTCCGTCGGACTAGCATACAGACGAGCGGACTTTTCGACCGGACTGGAGTCTGTCGGACAGATTTGAATCCTGTTTCATTTATAGGTCCGTCAAACTTTTGAGAAAAAAAAAAGTCCGCAGGAGCCCACACACGATCGAATTGTCCGACGGACTCAGGTTCGCCGGACCAAGTATGCCGTAAAGTCCGGTCGTGTGTACGCAGCATTAGAGGACTCAGGTTCGCCGGAATAAGTATGCCGTAAAGTCAGGTCGTGTGTACGCGGCATTAGAGGAAGGAGCAGAGTCCTCCAGCAGAGCAGAGTATTTCGGGAGAGTATAGACCTAAAGTGACTATGTCCAGTTTCTGTAACTCTGATTGGTCAGGAAGATTGTATAGTCGCATGTACTTTGTATGAGTCGGAGGGTGTCATTGAATGGTTCCTCGGCCTCGTTTTATGGACAGTCCTCGTTCTTACAGGGAAACGCATGGAAACCACTTGTGTCTCTTATGTTCAGTGTCAAAAGAACCATCGATGGGCACAATAAAGGATTAAAGAAATATCCAACACTTAGATATCTGTTCAGATTCTTTAGTGTACTTGGATCTGCTCTCCTAGAGACGTTTACCATGTCTCGGGTCGCGGGGAATGAGCCTATAGGCTGCGTCTGGGTCTTGTGAATGGAGATAGCGCAGGGTAAATGATATTCAGGTTACAGCAGAATGCAGTAAATGAGCTGATCAGAGGAGGCCGAATGATAAATGGATCACAAGTGTTAGATTGCTGATTGTGGCAGCGACGCTGCTCTGGCCATGGACGGCTCTCCCTAATATATAGAAATGTTCTCGCCTGATGACTGTAAAACGTTCCTATATGCTGGAGTGCCGGTCACCAGGGAAACTGGTTCAGAACGTGCAATAAACATCTATCTTATTAATTGCTCTTCACTCTGGATTAAAGTCAAGTTTTCTGCTGGCTGGAAATTTCCATCAGCCCAGGCTTTGTCAAATAATGAAATTAAAATGGGGCCTGATGAAGTGTGTGCTGTTAGACATAAGCAGAGGAGGTGGCAGTGCTGGCCCTTCGCTCATTACATGCTGGGTGATGGACACTTTTATTCTGGCGCATCTTTTCACTGATCCAGAACTGGAACAATTAGAGGGGCTGAAAGGAATTTCATATTTTGGCTAATTATTTTAACTTCTATACTATGTGGAATAAAGTATAAATATGTCCACATCATTCTCTAAATCGGGCATCTCCAAACTATGGCCCTCCAGCTCTTCTGTAACTACACACCCCATGAGGCATTGTAAAATTCTGACATTCATAGACATGACTAGGCATGATGGTATTTGTAGTTCCTGAACAACTGGAGGGCCACAGTTTGGAGACCCCTGCTCTAAATGATGGGCTCCAGGTGTCTCCAGTGACACGTCCTGGTAATACACCAAAATACAATATTGTAGACAATTGTGCTCCTTCAGCTTTGTGGTAACAGTTTGGTGAAGACCCTTTTCTGTTCCGTCATGACTGTGCCCTTCGATCTCAACCCCCCCCCCCCCCCCCCCCGTGTACAAGGCCAGCTCCATAAAGACATGGACCAGATTGGTGTGGAGGAACTCGAGTGTCCTGCTCAGAGCCCTGACCTCAGCCCTACTGAACACCTTTGAGAGGAATTGGAACACAAATTGTAAGCCAGGTCTTCCCATCCAACATCAGTACCTGATTTCATGAATGATTAGACTTATTCATAGAGGTAGCTCTACAACTAAACCCAATCTAGGTGAACCGAATCCATGAAGACATGGTGTGACCACTTTGGTGTGGAGGAACTCAAGTGTCCTGCACAGAGCCCTGACCTTATCCCTATTGAATAACTTTAGGATGAGTTGGAGCTCTCCAGCTAAGCTCAATCCAGGTGAACCAGATCCATGAAGACATGGTTTGACCAGTTTGGTGTGGAGGAACTTGAGTGTCCTGCACAGAGCCCTGGCTTCATCCCTACTGATTACCTTTGGGATGAGTTGGAAGGCCGATATTGAGTGATTTTCTCATACAACATCAATTCGGTTCTTGATTAAAAAACTCTACCAATAATACTAAAAGGGTCATCTCACTCCTGACTGATACACTATATGGCCCGAAGATTGCAGATACCCCTCCAAATGATGGTGTTCAAGTGTCTCCAGTGCAGGGTTCTGGTAATACTCCATCATACAAAGACATTTTGGATAATTGTTCTCTTCCATGCTTGTGGTAACAGTTTGGAGAAGACCCTTTTCTGTTCCAGCGTGACTGTCCCCTGTGTACAAAGCCAGCTCCATAAAGACATGGTGTGACCAGATTGGTATGGAGGAACTCGAGCCCTGACCTTAACCCTACTGAATACCTATGGGATGAATTGGAATAAGTCAGGTCTTCTCAACCAACATCTCCATAAAGACATGGTGTGACCAGTTTGGTGTGGAGTAACTTATGTGTCCTGCACAGAGCCCTGACCTCATCCCTACCAAACACCTTTGGAATGAATTGTAACGCTGATGGTGAGCCTGGTCTTCTCATCCAGCATCAGTACCTGACCTCACAAATGGGCACAAATCCCCACAGACGTCTTGTGGAAGGTCCTCTCTAGAAGAGTGGAGAATGTTATAACTGCCGGTGCACAAACTGCAGTCCCTGTGAATAGACAAGCTCTCTGCTCATCTATTTATAGCACCCAATTTATCTCCCGTCTTGGAGAACTTGTCAGAAGTTATCATGCTGAAAACAGAAGAACAGTAAAAAAACACAGGATTTGGGACTCTTTGGAGAGCAATAAGTAAACACTACAGATATGTGCCCAGGTCAAATTTCATGAATCTGGTTTACATCCACTTTTAACGGTCATAGCTTTGGCATAGGATGTCCCACAAGTTCATATAGGTGTGATGGTCAGTTGTTCCCTTTGGCCATATATAGTGTATTTTATATGCTGGTCTATGGAGTCCCCTACTAGAAGCCTTGTTTCTCCTTCTTTGCAGCTCAAAGTGCCATGTGTAAGGTCAGTTTCTGTTGGTGTCAGAGCTTTCACGTGGTTGATTAATTTTGCTCCCTCCATCATGTGACAGTGCTTGTACTGAAAGATTGGCTACTTAGACCAAAACAATGGGAAGTCACATATTCCCTCATCCTTGGAAGCACTAGGTATTATGTGGAGGTGTGACCGAGGAAGAGATGGTAGTACAACGTGGGGAAGGTGAATTAAAATCAGACCTTGAACCTATAAAGCAAGGTACACTTTTTTTAAAATGTGCCGTCCAACTTGCTGAAACGTTGAGTAATAGTTTTAAAAAACTTCTTTAGGGAGGAGAAATTTTAGATGATATACTCACCTCCCCCCCCCCAGGTTCCTGACTGTGAAGTGAAATCTCACACAGAAAGTATTCCCAGCATGGGGCAGCGGGGTTTTTGTGGGATTTTGGGAAACTTTGACTGTTTTTCCCCTTTTACAAGTGATTTTTACTAATTTTAGCAATATTGGAGGGTGGTGAACCTCAAGAGACCCTATTGTAGTGTTTCTGATGATGGATTGAGTTTTGAAAGGTCAAGTCTTCCCATCAGGAGATGTACTTTGTCCTGTCGCAGGGCAGAAAGTAGTGAGAAATCCTAAATAATTATATATATAAAATTCTCATTCTAGTTCTAGTTTTCATAATTGGCCTAAATTCTCTTTTGAAAATTTTACTTGCTTAAGACATAGATGTAGAGTTTTTTTTTTTAGGTGACATATGATATCAAAGGAGATTTCTTTGGGTCCTGGAATATTATTGGTGGAGGTGTCCAGAAATCTGTTATTTTCTTGAAAAGTTTAGGCTTTCTTCTTGGGTGTGCAAACATTGGGTTGCTAGGTGTTGAGTAATAGATTCATACGTATGTGTGTTTTTCTGGAGGGCTGTTCAGAATGTTTCAGGGAAGTTGGTATGGAGCCACGCTCTTCTGCCGTGCACATGGATAAAAATGTATCTGCGTGGGATGGCTGGTTACTCGTGATCCGCTAGAAATGACTCATTCTCTTCGGTAGGCGGCAGCAAAGATCTCGCCAGGAGAACAGGATTCTCCTTATATGACAAGTGACATTTATCTTGGGGAGACAGTAGGTTTTCGTAATTATCGTAAACATATACTAAGAATACATTCTTTTACAAATCTTTGATAATTGAGGTTCTTTTTCTGCTAGAAGTAGAGTAGATGAGAATGTGTATTGGTATTTGGTGTTGAAATCTCAGGGTAGAAGTTTGGGAGTTCTCGTTGGCTTGTTTCTGAAGGTGCTTGATATTAAGCCGTTACCATTTTGCTTTCGCACTCTTTAGGTTAAAGCAACTCTGTACCTACATGGAAATGTAAAAATACATAAAAAAGAGCCCCATGCTAAAAGAAGTGGCCATCCTGCATCCTTGTGTCATATCCCTCGCTGTCTTGAAGACTTGGTGCCAGCTGAAGATTCTAATGGCGGATGTGTAGCCTGTTACCAGACAACCCGAAGATTCTTCGGTAGGCTTACCTCTCTGAGAACTAAGATTGGAGTCACAGGCAACAGTAAAGGTAAATCACAGACCTCTTTTGAAGGAGGCTACCTTTTTGCTGGACCCCTGCAGTGCCTTCGGTCCTTCCTGACCTTATATGATTTCCTTCAGTCATTGCCGCCACCACATTCAATGGAAGGGACTTAGAACTTGGACCAGCTCTACAAAGCCTTCTTTCCTCCCTGCTTTTATAGCAACTCCTTCAATTATTCTCCCCACAATATAAAATTAGATGACACTGAACATTTACCAACCCCCACAACGCTATGTCTTCTTCTTGTCTTTACGTCAGCCCAATCATCCGCCCCAAAACTGTATGCAGTTGAAGGGACACAGAACATAAACCAACCCTACAAAGCCTTCTCTCCTCCCTGCCTTTATGTCAGACTCTTCAGTCAATCTCGCCACCAAATGGAATGGACACAGAACATAGACCGACCCTACAAAGCCTTCTCTCCTTCCTGCCTTTATGTCAAGGGTTCCAATCGTTCCTGCCACCACATGCAATGTAAAGGATACAGAACCTAGATCAGGCCCTACAAGCCTTCTCTCCTTCATGCCTTTATGTCAGCCCCTTCAGTTGTTCCCACCACCACATGCAAGGGAGTGAACACATAACATCAGACCGGTCCCCCATAACTCCTTCTCTCTTCCATTTCTTTCTCAGCCCTTCTGATATTTTCCAACCACTGCATGCTAAGGAAGAGATGTAGACCATAGCCCGGCTCCTACTATGTATTTTCTCCTCCATGCCATTATGTCGGCCCCTTCACACATTCCCACCACCACATGCAATGGAGGGGACACAGTACATCGACTGGCCCCTACAATGTATTCCCTCTCCTTACCCTTATGTCAGCCTCTCTGATCTTTCCCACCCACCACTTGCAATATAAGTGACACACAACATAGACTGGCCTTTTACAGCTTTTTCTCTCCTCCCTGCCTTTACGTCAGCCCCTGTATTCTTTCCCACCATCACATGCAATAGAGAGGACACAGTACAGAGACCTGCCCCTACGACGTCTTCTCTCCTCCCTGCCTTTGTCAGCCCTTCTGATCTTTCCCATCAATGCATGCAAAGGAAGCGAATTGTAACACAGACTGGCCCCTATACCTTCCTCTTCCCTGCCTGCCTTTAACGTATTACTATTTACAAAAAACTTTTTTTTAGTGGAGAGCGCTTAGGACTCCTGTCAGGTTTTTATTGCTGGCTGTGTCCTTAGGGAGATTCACCCTCTCTATTTGACATGTTTGACCATGATCACCGAAAGTGAAAAAAAATCAAAATTTTGGGGTATCTCCAGAACAATGATAGAGGAGAAATCTTCCACTTCCTGTTTTCACTATGTGACAAGTGAAGGGAGAGCTCCTTAACGAGACACAGATGGCAAAAGAAAAAAAAGTTATGACCTTCGTTACTTTAGGATCTGAACCCAGGACCTCTTCTGCATGTGGCAGTAGCTCTTCTTGCTGAGCCAACTGAGATGCTGGACAGCTTCCTGGATAATGCCTTGAGCCTTGTTTCTCTTGAACATTGAACTGTTTGCTCTTCTCATGAACTTCCCACTTAAACAATGCCTTTGCACTTTCTGTTTGCCAGATTATTGTGCTCTTATCCAGCCAGTATCTTGCTTCTTATGCTTCTGCTGCCCATCCACATCTCATTACCATTTGTTACAATCTTTGGTTGGTTCCGCTTGATACCAACCTGCAACCACTTGTTACCGACCTTTGGCTTGTTCCTCAACTACGCTTCTGCTTGATCCCAATCTGCAGCCACTTGTTATGGACCTTTTGCTTGTTTGCTGACTATGTGTCTGCTTGATTCCACCATGCAATATCTGCTACTGGACCTGGGCTTGCTCACCACCTGGTGGGGGTGATCCTGAGGACCGCGACCTGGTACCAAAACGCAGTAAAACCCATCTCCACCATCATGAGCTCTTGTGAACATCGGTTAGTGCTTTAGACCCCACACCTCGGGTTAGCCCGCCTCATCTGCCAGGGGAACATGCTTGTGTATTTATCAGGGTTGGCCTTTTCACTGCTATAGCTACTGGCCTCTGAGCCTGACCCCTGATCGTGACACACTTTAAGTCAGCCCCTCTGATTGTTCCTGCCCACCATAGGCAAAGAAAGGGGGGCACAGAACTTAGACCAGAACTTACAGCTCCTTCTCACTTCTCCGCCTTCTTCATTGGCCTACAATCATTCCCACCACTACATGCAATGGAAGAGACGTAGAACATGGACCGGTTCCTACAATGCCTTCTTTCATCCCTGCCCTTTACCTCAGACTGTTCATCCATCCCACCACATGCAATGAATGGACCACTACCTACAACACCTTCTCTCCACCCTGTCTTTACATCAGCCCACAGCATGCAGTGGAAGGGATACATGACAGAAGGTTTTGGTCAGGTGACCGCACATAAAGCAATAGAATAAAGGTATTTTTATAGCGTTTTTTTATACTGATTAAGGGTGGAGTGTTAGTACACCCATGGGGGGCAATTGATTATATTTGGCCTTTCCATCTACTTTTAATGATTTATGCAACTTGTGCTGTAGGAAGAGAAGTCCGCTCTTCCTCCAGACCCGGATTTGTGTTCCATGAGAAGTCTGAGCGATGCCGGTGTGGGTTTTGCATGAAGCAGCAAATGGTTATTGAAGCCTGGCATGAAATATGTGATATGTGTTTTTCTCGACCTCGATGAATTGAGAAGCAGATGTCTGGAGCCTGGAAACGTATTCCACGCACATTTGCCGCTTGTCTGTTCTGAAAATCATTTTCCTTTTAAGGTGACTAATCTGAGAAAAAAAAACAAAGGTGGCGTCTATGGCGTGCAACATCTGCTGCGCCTTTTTATTGGCGCTCGATCAGTTTCTGGTCTCACGAAG
Organism: Aquarana catesbeiana; assembly: GCF_042186555.1. Classification (NCBI taxonomy): domain Eukaryota; kingdom Metazoa; phylum Chordata; class Amphibia; order Anura; family Ranidae; genus Aquarana; species Aquarana catesbeiana. Next base: position 980,789 of record NC_133328.1, on the reverse strand, counting down.
GGGAACTTTGAAAAGCTGATAAGAACGGCAGAAAATCCCCTTTGAAGTACCAACTGCGTAGTTGGGCAGTCGATCGTACCTCATCCAAACTCATGTTCACAGAGTATCTCCGTTCGAGGACGACCTAAATCCCAAAATATCTCTGTGCTGACTTTTAATGAAACGCCTCTTCCAGACCTTTCTGTCGCCTTTGATTTAAAAATAATCTTATTAGACTTTCAAAGAGGAAACCAGCAACGTTCATTATCAGTGCTAAGAACTTCCTAAGAACTTAGAGCCGAACGCTGATTTTGACTGTTTTGTTAAAACTTTTGAAGAAGTTCTGTTGGCCTTTTAACTTACAATCTTCTCAGAGCGCATTTTTCATTATAAGCAGCTCACAAACATGACCAATTCATACCAAGCATGGGATATAAAATATGTACAAGCAGACAAAATGATCAGTAGATCCTGGAGTAGAGGCAGCTGAAGTTGTATCCAAATCTCCTTTTTGCTGTGAAGGTTGGGTTAGCCCTGCTGTCTTCCAAGCCATCTTGTGTGTCGTTTACAGGTCCTGGATTGATGAGGGGTCTGGCTGAATAGTGGGTGGTGGGGGGAGGGAGAGAGACCAACCCGAGGCTGACCCAATTGGAAGACTTTTTAAAGGAAAAAAAAATGGCAATAGTTGGCTACATCGTGCATGAGAAGAAAAAGGGTCTGTGTCAACAGGCTTCTATTTGTATCAGGAGGGATTCATTTCTCCTACAAGTCTGCAGGACTCAGGGGTGGCACTGGGGGGGGGGGGGGTTAAGTTGACTGCAGGACTTGGGGGGGTGTAAGTTGACTGCAGGACTGGGTAGAGGGGGTAGCACTGGGGAGTAAGTTGACTGCAGAACTAGGGGGTAGCACTGAGGGGGTAAGTTGACTGCAGGACTGCGGGGGTAGCACTGAGGGGGTAAGTTGACTGCGGGGGTAGCACTGACGGGGTAAGTTGACTGCGGGGGTAGCACTGAGGGGGTAAGTTGACTGCAGGGGTAGCACTGACGGGGTAAGTTGACTGCAGAACTAGGGGGTAGCACTTGGGGGGTAAGTTGACTTGCAGGACTGCTTCACCCTGCTGCGCTTCGGTGTGTGCAGCACAGTGTACCCGGGGTTTTTGGAAAAGTTAACCATGGTTTCCCATTGACTTCTATTAAATTGCTCGTTTTTGGTGCGTTTTTCTTAGAACACACCAAAGATGCTGCCAAACCACACAATTTATTAGAATTCTATGGGAAACTCTGGGTAACCCGCAAGAAAACCGTAGGTACCCTGTGTTGCACCCATGCTTTGGTTTGGCAGTGTGGAACCACCCTTAGTCATATATTGCTCTCAATGATCTCTAGAAGATCTCCGTCAGTTGTCCATTGACACAAGACCCCCATTTTATCTAGTGCCTGACCCGATCCCCCCGAGGCGCCTGACCCGATCCCCCCGAGGCGCCTGACCCGATCCCCCCGAGGCGCCTGACCCGATCCCCCCGAGGCGCCTGACCCGATCCCCCCGAGGCGCCTGACCCGATCCCCCAGAAGACAATAGTTTTATTTTACACTTTTGCAGTTGTGTTTACGTCTACTTTAATTAGCTCAAGAGGCGGAGCTTAATACCCCTCCATAGTCTCCTCCTCCATCTTGCATTGCCTCATATGTCAGAGCTAGCGGCTTCCTGACAGTGCTGAGGGCTGATATTCTATGGTGACCCACATAAGTGGTATAGGGATGGGAGCGTCGCACACAGAGGGGCACACCGAGCGGGGCACATGGAGTGGCGCTCACTCACCTCAAAAGATCCAAAACGGGAGCAGCTGCAAAATATTGAAATGTGAGAGTTGTAATATGAAGAAGTGCCTCAATGTAAAGGTTGGGGGTGGGTACCGTCATCCATAATGGTATAATGTCGAGATACCTGGCGCTGCCCCAAACATGCCCCTGGTAGAATGGAGGTATTTGGACTATCTCGGTACCCGAGGATTAGGCAAAAATTTGTCATTTAAAATAACATTTTATTCATAGAAAAACCTCATTAAAAAAAAATTGACAAGACACCATTGTACAATCATAAGTTACCACCGTGTATTGTTGATACCGGAGGATTCAGAAAGTCGATGAACCCCGGAGATCGTAGGGGGCACCGAGATGTGGATCTTCACACATTTTGAGGACATCTCGGTGTCTTTTGTCAAAGTGTTGGAATGAGGTTTTCCTAGGAATAAAATGTTATTTTAAATGACAATTTTTGCCTAATCCTCGGGTACCGAGATCCAAATACCTCCATTCTACCAGGGGGCATGTTTGGGGCGGTCCCAGGTATCTCCTCTCGAAATGTGAGAGTTCACGTCTTCTGAAAGCTGCAGATTTATTTTTCCCATGTAAAATGTCACAGTGATTATTTTTCTGTGGAAAGCCAAACAATTGTTTTTTTTGATTTGCACAATACAGCGTGATGATTGGTTAATGTGTGCGGATTGGCAAAAGGTTGGGGGCTGGGGGGGGGGGGGGGGGTGGTAGGCTTCATGAAAAAAATTATTATGAGATGATATTATATTCACTATATAAATGATAGAATACAGAGGAGTATTGTAGAATCGGCTTTTACATATTTCTGGGGAACCCAACCAATGAGGAAAGGATAGAAGAGAATTGGGTTCTCGGGGACTTTTCCTCGGAATACCCCTCCCCCTTTTTCCTGAGCAGATTCCATCGAGGAGGAAAGTCACATTCGGGTTCCAGCACCATGGAGAGCACCAGACTACGGGCCTCCTTCCTACAGCACATCCCCTCCCCCCTACCAGCCCCCTCCTGTATTAGTATATACCGTATCTGTGTGTATATAGAGGGCGGAGATATTCCATGTAAACGAAATGAACTTTGTAAATACAAAAGCCCGTGTGTAACTTTTCTATCTGAGCCTTGCAGTAATGTGATATGGAAGAACCTCTCTACTTCTCCCCTCTACTCCATCTTCCCATAATAAAGACCTCTCACATAACCTTCACATGAAAGATATATATATATATATATATATATATATATACACACACACTATATTACCAGAAGTATTGGGACGCCTGCCTTTACACACACATGAACTTTAATGACCTCCCAGTCTTAGTCTGTAGGGTTCAATATTGAGTTGGCTCCGCCCTTTGCAGCTATAACAGCTTCACCTCTTCTGCTCCACAAGGTTTAGGAGGGTGTCTATGGGAATGTTTGACCATTCTTCCAGAAGAGCATTTGTCAGGTCAGGCACTGATGTTGGATGAGAAGGCCTGGCTCGTAGTCTCCGCTCTAATCCCAATTCCTCACAGTGACACCAATAACGGGGCCCAATTCCTCCCAGCGACATCAATAACGGGGCCCAATTCCTCCCAGCGACATCAATAACGGGGCCCAATTCCTCCCAGTGACACCAATAACGGGGCCCAATTCCTCCCAGTGACACCAATAACAAGGCCCAATTCCTCCCAGCAACACCAATAACGGGGCCCAATTCCTCCCAGTGACACCAATAACGGGGCCCAATTCCTCCCAGCGACATCAATAACGGGGCCCAATTCCTCCCATTGACACCAATAACAAGGCCCAATTCCTCCCAGCAACACCAATAACGGGGCCCAATTCCTCCCAGTGACACCAATAACGGGGCCCAATTCCTCCCAGTGACATCAATAACGGGGCCCAATTCCTCCCAGTGACATCAATAACGGGGCCCAATTCCTCCCAGTGACACCAATAACGGGGCCCAATTCCTCCCAGTGACACCAATAACGGGGCCCAATTCCTCCCAGTGACACCAATAACGGGGCCCAATTCCTCCCAGTGACATCAATAACGGGGCCCAATTCCTCCCAGTGACATCAATAACGGGGCCCAATTCCTCCCAGTGACATCAATAACGGGGCCCAATTCCTCCCAGCGACATCAATAACGGGGCCCAATTCCTCCCAGTGAATGCCATAATGGGGCCCAATTCCTCCCAGCGACATCAATAACGGGGCCCAATTCCTCCCAGTGACATCAATAACGGGGCCCAATTCCTCCCAGTGACACCAATAATGGGGCCCAATTCCTTCCAGCGACCTCAATAACGGGGCCCAATTCCTCCCAGTGACATCAATAATGGGGCCCAATTCCTCCCAGCGACATCAATAACGGGGCCCAATTCCTCCCAGTGAATGCCATAATGGGGCCCAATTCCTCCCAGCGACATCAATAACGGGGCCCAATTCCTCCCAGTGACATCAATAACGGGGCCCAATTCCTCCCAGTGACACCAATAATGGGGCCCAATTCCTTCCAGCGACCTCAATAACGGGGCCCAATTCCTCCCAGCGACACCAATAACGGGGCCCAATTCCTCCCAGCGACATCAATAACGGGGCCCAATTCCTCCCAGCGACATCAATAACGGGGCCCAATTCCTCCCAGTGAATGCCATAATGGGGCCCAATTCCTCCCAGCGACATCAATAACGGGGCCCAATTCCTCCCAGTGACATCAATAACGGGGCCCAATTCCTCCCAGTGACACCAATAATGGGGCCCAATTCCTTCCAGCGACCTCAATAACGGGGCCCAATTCCTCCCAGCGACATCAATAACGGGGCCCAATTCCTCCCAGCGACATCAATAACGGGGCCCAATTCCTCCCAGCGACATCAATAACGGGGCCCAATTCCTCCCAGCGACATCAATAACGGGGCCCAATTCCTCCCAGCGACATCAATAACGGGGCCCAATTCCTCCCAGCGACATCAATAACGGGGCCCAATTCCTCCCAGCGACATCAATAATGGGGCCCAATTCCTCCCAGCGACATCAATAATGGGGCCCAATTCCTCCCAGCGACATCAATAACGGGGCCCAATTCCTCCCAGCGACATCAATAACGGGGCCCAATTCCTCCCAGCGACATCAATAACGGGGCCCAATTCCTCCCAGCGACATCAATAACGGGGCCCAATTCCTCCCAGCGACATCAATAACGGGGCCCAATTCCTCCCAGCGACATCAATAACGGGGCCCAATTCCTCCCAGCGACATCAATAACGGGGCCCAATTCCTCCCAGCGACATCAATAATGGGGCCCAATTCCTCCCAGCGACATCAATAACGGGGCCCAATTCCTCCCAGCGACATCAATAATGGGGCCCAATTCCTCCCAGCGACATCAATAATGGGGCCCAATTCCTCCCAGCGACATCAATAACGGGGCCCAATTCCTCCCAGCGACATCAATAACGGGGCCCAATTCCTCCCAGCGACATCAATAACGGGGCCCAATTCCTCCCAGCGACATCAATAATGGGGCCCAATTCCTCCCAGCGACATCAATATCGGGGCCCAATTCCTCCCAGCGACACCAATAACGGGGCCCAATTCCTCCCAGCGACATCAATAACGGGGCCCAATTCCTCCCAGTGACACCATTAACGGGGCCCAATTCCTCCCAGTGACACCAATAACGGGACCCAATTCCTCCCAGTGACACCAATAACGGGGCCCAATTCCTCCCAGCGACATCAATAACGGGGCCCAATTCCTCCCAGTGACACCATTAACGGGGCCCAATTCCTCCCAGTGACATCAATAACGGGGCCCAATTCCTCCCAGTGACACCAATAACGGGGCCCAATTCCTCCCAGTGACACCAATAACGGGGCCCAATTCCTCCCAGCGACACCAATAACGGGGCCCAATTCCTCCCAGCGACATCAATAACGGGGCCCAATTCCTCCCAGCGACACCAATAATGGGGCCCAATTCCTCCCAGTGACACCAATAAAGGGGCCCAATTCCTCCCAGTAACACCAATAACGGGGCCCAATTCCTCCCAGTGAATGCCATAATGGGGCCCAATTCCTCCCAGTGAATGCCATAATGGGGCCCAATTCCTCTCAGTGACTTCAATAATGGGGCCCAATTCCTCCCAGTGACTTCAATAATGGGACCCAATTCCTCCCAGTGATGCCAGGACATTGTTTGCTCCTGATTGTTGCAGTCAGGCCCCTCTAAACTCTGAAGGACGGTATACTGGCCCTTTGTTTAGAACATTTGGAGACCCCCCCCTCCTCTATACAGGAATTGCTACCATGAGGTGACTTGTGAAGGGGGAGGGGTCCGGGAAGTAGAATTTGCGTTTTGGCTGTGAAGAAATGTGAATGGTTGTGTGGGGGGGTGAGATAGGGTCACCCATGTGTGGGGGGGTGAGATTGGGTCACCCATGTGTGGGGGGGTGAGATTGGGTCACCCATGTGTGGGGGGGTGAGATTGGGTCACCCATGTGTGTGGGGGGGGTGAGATTGGGTCACCCATGTGTGGGGAGGGTGAGATTGGGTCATCCATGTGTGGGGGGTGGGATTGGGTCATCCATGTGTGGGGGGGTGAGATTGGGTCATCCATGTGTGGGGGGGTGAGATTGGGTCACCCATGTGTGGGGGGGTGAGATTGGGTCACCCATGTGTGTGGGGGGGGTGAGATTGGGTCACCCATGTGTGGGGAGGGTGAGATTGGGTCATCCATGTGTGTGGGGGGGGTGAGATTGGGTCATCCATGTGTGTGGGGGGGGTGGGATTGGGTCACCCATGTGTGGGGGGGGTGGGATTGGGTCACCCATGTGTGGGGGGGGGGGTGGGATTGGGTCACCCATGTGTGTGGGGGGGTGAGATTGGGTCACCCATGTGTGGGGGGGTGAGATTGGGTCACCCATGTGTGGAGGGGGGTGAGATTGGGTCACCCGTGTGTGTGTGGGGGGGGTGAGATTGGGTCACCCATGTGTGTGTGTGGGGGGGTGAGATTGGGTCACCCATGTGTGTGTGTGTGTGTGTGTGTGTGTGTGGGGGGGGGGTGAGATTTGGGTCACCCATGTGTGGGGGAGGGGTGAGATTGGGTCACCCATGTGTGGGGGAGGGGGGTGAGATTGGGTCACCCATGTGTGGGGGGTGGGATTGGGTCACCCATGTGTGGGGGGTGGGATTGGGTCACCCATGTGTGGGGGGGTGGGATTGGGTCACCCATGTGTGGGGAGGGTGAGATTGGGTCATCCATGTGTGGGGGGTGGGATTGGGTCATCCATGTGTGGGGGGGTGGGATTGGGTCATCCATGTGTGGGGGGGTGAGATTGGGTCATCCATGTGTGGGGGGGTGAGATTGGGTCACCCATGTGTGGGGGGGTGAGATTGGGTCATCCATGTGTGGGGGGTGAGATTGGGTCACCCATGTGTGGGGGGGTGAGATTGGGTCACCCATGTGTGTGGGGGGGGTGAGATTGGGTCACCCATGTGTGGGGAGGGTGAGATTGGGTCATCCATGTGTGTGGGGGGGGTGAGATTGGGTCACCCATGTGTGGGGGGGGGTGGGATTGGGTCACCCATGTGTGGGGGGGTGAGATTGGGTCACCCATGTGTGGAGGGGGGTGAGATTAGGTCACCCGTGTGTGTGTGGGGGGGGTGAGATTGGGTCACCCATGTGTGTGTGTGGGGGGGTGAGATTGGGTCACCCATGTGTGTGTGTGTGTGTGTGTGTGTGGGGGGGGGGGGGTGAGATTTGGGTCACCCATGTGTGGGGGAGGGGTGAGATTGGGTCACCCATGTGTGGGGGAGGGGGGTGAGATTGGGTCACCCATGTGTGGGGGGTGGGATTGGGTCACCCATGTGTGGGGGGTGGGATTGGGTCACCCATGTGTGGGGGGGGTGGGATTGGGTCACCCATGTGTGGGGGGGTGGGATTTGGGTCACCCATGTGTGGGGGGGTGGGATTGGGTCACCCATGTGTGGGGGGGTGGGATTGGGTCACCCATGTGTGGGGGGTGGGATTGGGTCACCCATGTGTGGGGGGGTGGGATTGGGTCACCCATGTGTGGGGGGGTGGGATTGGGTCACCCATGTGTGGGGGGGTGGGATTGGGTCACCCATGTGTGGGGGTGGGATTTGGGTCACCCATGTGTGGGGGGGTGGGATTGGGTCACCCATGTGTGGGGGGGTGGGATTGGGTCACCCATGTGTGGGGGGGTGGGATTGGGTCACCCATGTGTGGGGGGGTGGGATTGGGTCACCCATGTGTGGGGGGGTGGGATTTGGGTCACCCATGTGTGGGGGGGTGGGATTTGGGTCACCAATGTGTGGGGAATGACGTTACCCTTCAGGTATTTTTGTTGATCACGGTGGCGATTTTGATTTAAATGTGCGTTTTTTTTTTCCATCACAGGATGATAAAGTTGTGGAAATTTTGAATATATTTATAATTCCGTTCTTTTTCTCTCCAGCCACCCAGGTTGACCCGAATGAGATCCAGGAGCTCTTCCAGCTCACCTCGGCCGATGTGTTCCGGATAAATGCGAATGGTGGGTATAAAACTGGCATTTTCCGTTGTTTGGCTTGTAGCTTAGTTGTAGCTTTCTGTATACTGATAACATGTTGGGTATCAATTTACTCGGCGTAATATAATCTTTCACAATATAAAAAAAAATTGGGCAAACTTTATTGTTGTCTTATTTTTTTAATTAAAAAAAATATTTTTTTCCCAAAAAAGTGCGCCTGTAAGAACGCTGTGCAAATACGGTGTGATAAAAAGTCTTGCAACGACCGCCATTTTATTCTCTAGGATGTCAGAAAAGACTGTATATATTGTTTGGGGGTTCTAAGTAATTTTCTAGCAAAAAAAAAAACAAAACTGATTTTTAACTTGTAAACAACAAGTTTGAAAAATAGGCCCGGTCCTTACGTGGTTAAAAGAGCCTTTAGGGCCAGTTCACATCACATGCAGTCCAGTGCATGTTTTTTTTCCTACAACAAAAGCGCATGGAAAGTAAGTTATATGTTTTCCAATGGAATAGTTCACACCAGTGCAGTCAGTTCCAGAAAAAAAGTAGAATATGCTGCCTTTTTCCCTGCACTGGAATGTGGTAAAATGCATCAAAAAATGCACCAGAATGAACTGCAAGGCATCTAAGTGGAAAAAAGAAGAAAAAAAAAAGCATCTGGAATGCATCCGGGGAAACATAAAAAATGCACCAGAACGCAACAAAAACGCGTTAACAAAGCGCATGCAGAGACGCATCCGGAAATTGTTTTTGGGGTGTGAACCAGCCCTCGACATCACTTTAAGCACCGTTGCTGGGAAGTTGCAGTGCCCCCTCCCCCTTTCTCTTGAAAAGGTCGGATTTAGTGGCAGTACTACTTGCCAGATGCAAAGTGTGGTATAACTTCTGCCGTGGCAGTGTGAGCAAACATCATCCTCAGGACACATCACAGGAAGCACCTACATGGTTAACAGAGGACAGAATTAAAATTAGACTTGAGAAACTTAACATTAATAAATCACCGGGACCAGATGGCTTGCATCCGAGGGTACTTAGGGAACTCAGTCAGGTGATTGCCAGACCGTTGTTCCTAATTTTTACAGACAGTCTATTGACTGGAATGGTACCAGCTGATTGGAGAAAAGCCAATGTAGCACCAATATTTAAAAAGGGCCCAAAAAACATCCCTGGGAATTACAGACCAGTTAGCCTAACATCAATAGTATGTAAACTCTTGGAGGGGATGATAAGGAACTATATACAAGATTTTAGTAATAAGAACGATATCATTAGCAGTAATCAGCATGGATTCATAAAGAATCGTTCTTGCCAAACCAATCTATTAACCTTCTATGAGGAGGTGAGTTGCCATCTAGATAAAAGAAGGCCCGTAGACGTGGTGTATCTGGATTTTACAAAAGCATTTGACACAGTTCCCCATAAACGTTTACTGTACAAAATAAGGTGCGTTGGCATGGACCATAGGGTGAGTACATGGATTGAAAACTGGCTACAAGGGCGAGTTCAGAGGGTGGTGATAAATGGGGAGTACTCAGAATGGTCAGGGGTGGGTAGTGGGGTCCCCCAGGGTTCTGTGCTGGGACCAATCCTATTTAATTTGTTCATAAACGACCTGGAGGATGGGATAAACAGTTCAATCTCTGTATTTAATACTGACACATAATCACACACATAGGTTGGACTTGATGGGCTTGTCTCTTTTTTCAACCTCACCTACTGTGTAACTATGTTAACTTCCAGGTGGGCAGTTGGGGGTGGTGGGCCAAACCAGAGCCTCAACCACCCCAAAATAAAGGTACAAAAATAAAATGGGTCGAGGGCATAAAGCATAACTTCCCCTTTAGGGTGGACCTCCGCTTTAACTATTCTTGGGGTGCTCCGGTCTGCTCCCGGGATCTTCCCTGCGGGGCGTGGCTTCAGGGGAGTGGAGAGATCGATGCAGTGCCTCTGCGGTGATGTCACATGTAGGCTTGCTATGGGACATCCACTGTCAGCTGTCCCTCCTCCTCCTCCCTGAAGCAGCCGCTGGGAGCCAATCAGGTGACCCAACAGGAACGCTCTGAGAATAGGCAAGTATAAGCATCGTCCTTTCGCAGGGTAGATCGAATTAGATTTATAAAGGGGGGGGGAGTAGGTTTAGGCTAGCCTGGACTCCGGCTTTGTGAAAAATACCACATATATTAATACCTCCAGAATGGCCGGTTTTCATCATTTACCTTTCAGAGCCGCAGTAAGTCCTCAATCAGGATGTAGACAACCAATCATAACAATCCACGTCTTCTGACTTTCCTGCAGGAAGCGTTGTACTGCCAGTTCTGCCCTCTAATCTTTATACTCCTCTATGTAATCCAAGAGACCAGAGGAGAGGTCCAGACATTCACCATGCTAAAACTGGCAGGATCGATTGTTTATGGCTGCATTGAGTCCCCCCCAGTCATGCCCTGCTAATTCTAGATTCGCCCCACGCATAGAACGCCGCCCTACTGGGGGCGGGGGGGTAACATCACATGGGAAGGAGATCTCAGTGAATCAATATCCCATAATTCTTTAGATTCACAGAAATTCTAGACGGGTTCTGTGGGTAGTGAAAGGGGATGAAAAATAACCGATTCCCTAACAAGGAAAACTATTCTGACTTTGTAGGTACCAGATTATAAAGATTAAAATAAAGTCTATTTTATTGTACACAACATTAAAAGTGAAGAAAGTAAAACCTGAATTTCGGACATCCTAGTAATGTCGGAACACAATGTACACTTACAGATTATGCCAGAAAATTGTTGGTGGTCACAAAAGGGGATCTCACATGAGATTCTTAACTCCAACACGTTTCACACGACAAAAGCTGGCTTCCTCAGGGAGAAATTGCATAAATCTCTGCTATTGGTAGCATTACATATAGCTTATTCCCATGAGTCGAAAGATGGGGGGGGGGTAGGAAAAGTTAAGGAGGGAAATATTTTCAGTATGACGCCAAGATGAAGAACATGGTGACATGACCTCCAACTTGAGGAGCAACGCATACAACTAACCTTCCATATTTTACCAGAAGAGTAGCTGATAGTTGAAATAGACTTCCAACAGAGGAAGGGAGTCCCTCAACAGTAAGTGGATTCAAATATGCCTTGATGGACCACCCCGTCACCTTCTACCATCATTCTTCTATGTTTTCCATGTGTCAGGCTGCATTCACACCTGAGCGATTATCTGCTTGAAGCTCAAAAACGCTGGAGAAGAAAAAAATCAATAGTTCTCTATGGAGACGGATCACATCTCTAGTCCAACGCCTGAAGCCAAACGCTTGAAGCTCAAACAACTTCTAGAGCTAGATGAGGGTTAGTTTCCCTACACACCAAAAGGCCACTTAACTAAAACTTGACCTTTTATTGTACATCATAAAAAGTATGTAAGTGACCATATCAGGTCTACCTATAGGATGAGGTCAATGCCATTATATGTAAAAATCAACGTTCTATCTCTATGTGGTAATATTAACATCTACCAAGTTTAAAGGGTGAAAACTTCTCTTGAATATATACATATAGGCAATATGGGGGTTATAATTTCCTCCTATATTCAATATAAAGGCTCCAGGCTTTAATAGAGGATATGTAAATGAAAGGTCTACTCACCAACACCACCTGGTATGAAGAGATGGGGGTATAGCCATCTCTCCTTCCATCTATTGGCCACATATAAAATTGAGATGAACAGAAAAAGAGAAGATATGCTAGTAAATACGATCTTACTGAGGATATGGGCGATCGATCTTCTGCTCTATGAAATTGTCTCTCAGATATGCAATACGGAGACAACTCATCCACGTGGACACTAATCACCACTGATGGACGAGCCCCGTATATCACCAGATCCACAAAAGAGCTTCTCTCTCAATCAAGGCTACATTGACACAAACCACATCTCACCCAACAAAAAAGAAAAATGGAGGGGAGGGGAGAAAATTATGTGTCAGGACAAAAAATTAAATCATGTGAACCTAAATGAAAATAGAAGGTGCTTCCAAAATCAAATCACCCAAACCGAACATGTCTCGGCTCTTAGAGCTTCGTTGGAGGTAAAAAAAATTTTTAAAAAGTGAAGAAATTGAGCAACCAAGAGTAGCTGACTGTCACATGGTTAAAAGATAAAAAGAAAAAAAAAAAAAGATGTGTGTGTATATATATATATATATATCTATCAAAGAACTTCTGGAGCTTTTTTGTCACTTAAATTGGGCAGATTTTGGAAGTTTTTTGCGTGTTTCTATCCTCATAGAAATGAATGGAAACACGCCATTCCCGTGTTTTTTGCGCTTATTCTCACGCTTTGTCTCACATTTTTGCACGATTTTCTGCTCCGAATGAAAAATCTAAAAATTAAAATAGTATATGAATAAATTAATGTAAAATAAATACACAAATAACTAAAAATCATCATAAGTAAAATAAATTCATATGTACTAATACATTAATAACCTCTAACCTTAAAAAATATGAAATACATTATTAACACCCAAACAAAAAAATGCATCAATAATTTATTTAGGGTTGGAGTGTTTAGTTTTATATTTTTTAAAGGGTAAGGGTTAATTTTTGTTACTTAGTATTCATTTATTGAATTTATTTTTTACTTATGATTTGTATTTATTTGTATATGTATTTTACATTTGTTCATTTATTATTATTCATATAATAATAAAAAATAAAATAAATAACCCTAACGCAAACCTAAACTGAACTCGAACTCCTTACCCTAACGAAAAAACATTATAATAAATAATAATAAAAGAAGAAATAAAAGCTAAAGGAAAAGCTAAAAAAGCTGAAATGCCCAGCAACAAATGATGCAACAGATACGTTTTCTCAAAAAAAAAACCGCTAAAGCCCAAAAATGCTGCATACAAACCCGCAAGTCCCGCCAAAAATGCGCGAAAAAAACGCTCAAAGATGCTACGCTCAGGTGTGATTGCAGCTTTAGTCTTAGAGAAGTACACTGCTTGCTTAACCACTTCCCAACTGGACCGTAGCAAAAAGACGAATTCGGTCGGAAGTGGAATACCGGGGTTATGGTTGCAGCGATATGCCATAGCCCCAATATTGTTTCTTTCAGCCGGCAATTCTCTAACTGCTAAAAGTGATCCAAGTGGCTGATTAGTTGCTGGATCACTTTCTAGAAGCCGCATGAGGGGTCATTCTCACCCACCAACCCCCCCATCCCCTCCTCACCAGTCGCTTTCTGTTGATTTTCTGGCTTACCGGGATGATTGGTGAGTTCGGGAACTGATCTGGCAGTTGTAGCGGCTGACCACAGAGATTACGTAGTTTCTATTTTTTTTTTTTTTTAAGTCCATCTAGTTCAACCAATAAAAGGGAAAAGTAAAAAAAAAAAACGCAATCCCATATACACAATCCTATACCCACAGTTGATCCAGAGGAAGGCAAAAAACCCCAGCAAAGTATGATCCTATTTGCTCCTGCAGGGGAAAAAATTCCTTCCTGACCCCCCCCCCCCGAGAGGCAATCGGATTTTCCCTGGATCAACTTTACTTCTAAATGTTATTAATGGTAGATCAGCTGAGGAAAGATGGCCTCAGCTAAACTCTATGGTTTAGGAGGACCACTTCTGGTCCAATGTAATCCATGGCTTTTTTTAATTAATTTTTTTCATCTAATGCTTTCCATTGTCGAGGAGAGATTTAAGGTCTTCGAGATCCATAAAGAGGGCCTGTCATGATATTATTATTGCATGGGATGTGTATATATCTTGCGATGGCAATAAAAGTGATCAAAAAGTTTTTTTTTTTTTTTGAAAAGGGATAGTGTAAAAAAAAAAATAAAATTAAGCGGCCCCATCCCCCCCCCCTGCTTGCGCACAGTGGCGAATGCATAAGTAGGTCACGCCCACATATGTAAACGGTATTCAAACCACACATGTGAGGTATTGTCGCAAACTTTAGAGATTTTTAAGTACCGTAGTTTGCCGCCAATCCACGATTGTGCGCAATTTTAAAGTGTGACGCGTTGGGTATCTATTTACTTGGCGTAACTTCATCTTTATTTTTTTTATTTTTTTTATTACATTTACAAAGCAAGACCTCTACCCATGCCACATCCAACATTCTATTAGGGAAAAAAGGAGGTTGCAAGGACACACCCTGATTGTACTGGACTTTATTGGCATCACATGAGACTAGAACAAATTTCATAAAATTATGAATTTTATTTATAACCTTTTAAAATTCAAGAAATTGTAAAGTATTTTACCCCCAAAAATTGTGTTTGAAAATTTGTGACATAAAAAATTGGAACGACCACCATTTTACAGTTCATCTGGAAAGTATTCACAGCGCTTCACTTTTTCCACATTTTGTTATTTTACAGCCTTATTCCAAAATGGATTAAATTCATTATTTTCCTTAAATAATTATTATTTTCCCATAATGACAACGTGAGAGAAGTTTGTTTAAAATCTTTGCACAGTTTTTAAAAATAAAAAAGGAAACAAATCCCATGTACATAAGTATCACAGACTCCTCCCATGTACATAAGTATCACAGACTCCTCCCATGTACAGAAGTATCACAGACTCCTCCCATGTACATAAGTATCACAGGCTCCTCCCATGTACATAAGTATCACAGGCTCCTCCCATGTACATAAGTATCACAGGCTCCTCCCATGTACATAAGTATCACAGGCTCCTCCCATGTACATAAGTATCACAGGCTCCTCCCATGTACATAAGTATCACAGACTCCTCCCATGTACATAAGTATCACAGACTCCTCCCATGTACATAAGTATCACAGACTCCTCCCATGTACATAAGTATCACAGACTCCTCCCATGTACATAAGTATCACAGACTCCTCCCATGTACATAAGTATCACAGGCTCCTCCCATGTACATAAGTATCACAGGCTCCTCCCATGTACATAAGTATCACAGGCTCCTCCCATGTACATAAGTATCACAGGCTCCTCCCATGTACATAAGTATCACAGACTCCTCCCATGTACAGAAGTATCACAGGCTCCTCCCATGTACAGAAGTATCACAGGCTCCTCCCATGTACAGAAGTATCACAGGCTCCTCCCATGTACAGAAGTATCACAGGCTCCTCCCATGTACAGAAGTATCACAGGCTCCTCCCATGTACAGAAGTATCACAGGCTCCTCCCATGTACAGAAGTATCACAGGCTCCTCCCATGTACAGAAGTATCACAGGCTCCTCCCATGTACAGAAGTATCACAGGCTCCTCCCATGTACAGAAGTATCACAGGCTCCTCCCATGTACAGAAGTATCACAGACTCCTCCCATGTACAGAAGTATCACAGGCTCCTCCCATGTACAGAAGTATCACAGGCTCCTCCCATGTACAGAAGTATCACAGGCTCCTCCCATGTACAGAAGTATCACAGGCTCCTCCCATGTACATAAGTATCACAGGCTCCTCCCATGTACATAAGTATCACAGGCTCCTCCCATGTACATAAGTATCACAGGCTCCTCCCATGTACATAAGTATCACAGGCTCCTCCCATGTACATAAGTATCACAGACTCCTCCCATGTACATAAGTATCACAGGCTCCTCCCATGTACATAAGTATCACAGGCTCCTCCCATGTACATAAGTATCACAGGCTCCTCCCATGTACAGAAGTATCACAGGCTCCTCCCATGTACAGAAGTATCACAGGCTCCTCCCATGTACAGAAGTATCACAGGCTCCTCCCATGTACAGAAGTATCACAGGCTCCTCCCATGTACAGAAGTATCACAGGCTTCTCCCATGTACAGAAGTATCACAGGCTCCTCCCATGTACAGAAGTATCACAGGCTCCTCCCATGTACAGAAGTATCACAGGCTCCTCCCATGTACAAAAAAAAAAAAATCTTTACGTATCCTTTCACGTTGTCATTATGGGGGATTGTTTGTAGAATTTGGAGGAAAATAATGAATCTAATCCATTGTGGAATAAGGCCGTAATATAAGAAATTGTGGGAAAAGTGAAGCGCTGTGTATACTTTCCGGATGCTCTGTATTGTCTAAGGCCTCAGCTAAAAAAAAAAACACATATAAAATGTTTGCTGGTTTTAAATAATTTATATCTATCAATATATATCTATCTATATATATATATATAATGTTTGGTGGTTTTACATAATTAGCAACAAAAACACAAATTTTTACATTTGAGAGAAGTGTCAGAATTGTCCGGTAAGCAATTGGTTAAAAATATATATATATATATATATATATATACTGTCTAATTTTCAGCTATGTATTGGTATATATTGATTGTATCTGGGTAGAAGTTCTCTGTAAGCCCCGATAGGTTCCTCTGCCGTGCGTCCTTCAGCAGGATTTATTAGAATTTGTGGAATGACACGTCTTTGCAGTCCCCCCAATGACTTGACATTCCGTGTGCGGAGTGTTCGTGCACGCAGCGTGCATCCTTTATAAAGTTGATTGAGAGCAGAAGTGTGCGCTAGGTGAGGAACGGGAGCTTTACATGTTGTCAATGTGCCTTTGTGTGATAAGCCGTAGCCGGCGGTGACTTGCAGGGGGGGACGGATGGCTTCCGGGATTCAGCTTCTTCTTGTGTCTCTCTTGTTGACAGTGCAGTCTTTGGAGAAAATCCTGCGCTCCCTGGGGACTCCTAGCGACACACCAGAGCTGAGAGAGCATCTGTAAGTTCTCCCCTCCCCTCCCTCCTGATTATCTTCCCACTTGTATCACGCCGGCCGGCTAATTTTATTACCCTCCATGTCACCCTTTCCCGCCAGAGAAAACTGATTATTCATTCTATTTTATTTTTTATGTTTTTTGACAACAAACATGAATTGAACAACTTCCTGCCAAGAGACACTTTAAGATCTTTATCCTCCAATCGCAGTCACCGTACACCTCATCCAATCACACATCACTTTTCAGTGTAAAGATGGTTTTATTTTTATTTTTTTATTTATTTTTTTATGGTTTCTTGCACCACCTGTACGTTGTTGGGCCTCCATCACACAGGTGGACCAATGCGAAGCGCTAGAGAAGCTAAAGCCTCTATTGGTGTAGATTGCATATAGATGAAGTGTGGTGTACCATCATCCAATTAGAAGGAAAAAGACTGGGAGATCGGTCCCCACCCAGTCACCCATAGAAAGGGGATTTTGAAGGAATATCTCGGTACCAACTTACACAGCGTATACTCCAGATTTGATAAAAGATATTCAATTCTTTACTGATACAAAAAACCTATAAAACAGGATATCCAAATCAGGGGATTTGATTTAAATCATAATTTTTAAAGAGTAACTGTCATCTCTGTCCTGCAGCGGCTCCTCCTCTGTCCCACTGTTGGCCCCCCCCTCTGTCCCGCTGTTGGCCCCCCCCTCTGTCCCGCTGTTGGCCCCCCCCTCTGTCCCGCTGTTGGCCCCTCCTCTGTCCCGCTGTTGGCCCCTCCTCTGTCCCGCTGTTGGCCCCTCCTCTGTCCCGCTGTTGGCCCCTCCTCTGTCCCACTGTTGGCCCCTCCTCTGTCCCGCTGTTGGCCCCCTCCTGTGTCCGGCTGTTGGCCCCCTCCTGTGTCCGGCTGTTGGCCCCCTCCTGTGTCCCGCTATGGGCCCCTTCTCTGTCCGGCTGTTGGCCCCTCCTTTGTCCCGCTGTTGGCCCCCTCCTCTGTCCCGCTGTTGGCCCCCTCCTCTGTCCCGCTGTTGGCCCCCTCCTCTGTCCGGCTGTTGGCCCCCTCCTCTGTCCGGCTGTTGGCCCCCTCCTGTGTCCGGCTGTTGGCCCCCTCCTGTGTCCGGCTGTTGGCCCCCTCCTGTGTCCGGCTGTTGGCCCCCTCCTGTGTCCGGCTGTTGGCCCCCTCCTGTGTCCGGCTGTTGGCCCCCTCCTGTGTCCGGCTGTTGGCCCCCTCCTGTGTCCGGCTGTTGGCCCCCTCCTGTGTCCGGCTGTTGGCCCCCTCCTGTGTCCGGCTGTTGGCCCCCTCCTGTGTCCGGCTGTTGGCCCCCTCCTGTGTCCGGCTGTTGGCCCCCTCCTGTGTCCGGCTGTTGGCCCCCTCCTGTGTCCGGCTGTTGGCCCCCTCCTGTGTCCGGCTGTTGGCCCCCTCCTGTGTCCGGCTGTTGGGCCCCCCCCTGTGTCCGGCTGTTGGCCCCCCCCTGTGTCCGGCTGTTGGCCCCCCCTGTGTCCGGCTGTTGGCCCCCCCCTGTGTCCGGCTGTTGGCCCCCCCCTGTGTCCGGCTGTTGGCCCCCCCCTGTGTCCGGCTGTTGGCCCCCTCCTGTGTCCGGCTGTTGGCCCCCTCCTGTGTCCGGCTGTTGGCCCCCTCCTGTGTCCGGCTGTTGGCCCCCTCCTGTGTCCGGCTGTTGGCCCCCTCCTGTGTCCGGCTGTTGGCCCCCTCCTGTGTCCGGCTGTTGGCCCCCTCCTGTGTCCGGCTGTTGGCCCCCTCCCGTGTCCGGCTGTTGGCCCCCTCCCGTGTCCGGCTGTTGGCCCCCTCCCGTGTCCGGCTGTTGGCCCCCTCCCGTGTCCGGCTGTTGGCCCCCTCCCGTGTCCGGCTGTTGGCCCCCTCCCGTGTCCGGCTGTTGGCCCCCTCCTCTGTCCCATTCACTTTAATGGGATGGCTGGTAATGCGGCAGTGACACAAGAAGGTGAGGGACGTGGCGGCATCCTGATCCAAATACTTTTTGAAAAACATCATAAAAGGTGTATAGTAAAAATCCAATTATATCACCAAAACTCATGTCCCCTGTTGAGGATTAGGATATGGTGGGTTCCACGGATATCATTGTTCTCAACATGTTTCGCCGAGTTCTACCGCTTCATCAGGAGACTGAAATCTGAAATCAGTCATATATCTGAAATCAGTCATAATGACCGTAAACACCAAATATCACAAAGTATGAAAATATTCAACAACCAATAATAATGTAGAAAAGGGAGGAGAAAGAGCGCAATGTCACTTACCCAGGACCCAGGCCTAGCGGGAGTCAAAGCACCCACCAGGGTTCCCCCACAGTGGCTATGGGGGGACGTGCAAAAATGGACAGACGTCTATTTTGAGTAATGACCATGTATGAGTGGAAAATATTCAATCATAGGACAATTGGAAAGGAAAAAGGGGGGGGGGGGGGCGCTGTCTACACCTGTACAGGTGTGTTCTGTTCCATGTGTCACTCCCGCAGGTATGTAAAGTTGGGGATGTGCGCTGAAATCCAGCAGTCGTTTACCTGTTGTCCAGCTGCACGGAATACCGGGGGGGGGTGAAGACGGCCCCTTGTTTTGGGTGTATGGACCCGGTGGGTGCGCCTGTGGGAATGAAGCCTTACCCTGCAGGGCACACGACTCGTTCACCTAAAGCCCGAATGGAACTAATTGGAATCCATTAAATATATTAATGGGTGAAAAAATAAACAATAAAAATAAAAGGTGTGCACAGTCTTACATTATTTTTCTTCTAAAGCAGCCACAATTTGGAAAAGCCCGTCCCTTGCCAGCATGCTGCAGAGTAGGACTTTTGTGCAGTTTTGTTTTCATTCAATCAGTGGGTTAAACGAAAGAACCTGACAGATCTCTGCATCAGCATAGGCAATGCATTGCTTAGAGCCAATGGTGCTGCTGCTCTGTCTCAGCTAATCAGGAGGAGTGTCCTGGATGGTTAAGGGGATCGTGGACATCACTGCCGCTGGTCCCTTCCCCCGGGGCCCGCCGCTGGTCCCTTCCCCCGGGGCCCGCCCCTGGTCCCTTCCCCTGGGGCCCGCCGCTGGTCCCTTCCCCCGGGGCCCGCCCCTGGTCCCTTCCCCCGGGGCCCGCCGCTGGTCCCTCCCTCCCCCCCCCCCGGGCCCTCCGCTGGTCCCTCCCCCCCCCCCCCCGGGGCCCGCCGCTGGTCCCTTCCACCGGGGCCCGCTGCTGGTCCTGCCCCAGGACAGATTTCACGGTCAGACACTGGAAGTCGTTGTATCTGGTCCGCTTTTTTGCACAGGATTCTTCACCATTTTATTAAATTTTTTTTCTGTGTGCATAAAAAATAAGTGGAGAGACGCTCTGTCACAATTTGTATCAGATTAAATTGAAACTCTTGTGTAAACGTAAAGGAAAGGTCTGCTAGGTGCTGGAAGCCATTGCTAGGCAACAAATGAAGAGCAATGAGCTCCGCTACTTCCATCTAAACTCTGATTGCTCACCGGGGTCTTGTATGCAGTAATCTCTGTGGGTAGCCTCAGGCGACATCTCACCCACCACATTTTATCCAACTTTCTCTCCCCATGTGGTCCCTGTAGACTCCAGGATCCTCGCATCACCTTCACTTGTGTGTTTTTTGTTTGTTTTTTTTCCATCTTGCTGCATTCCCTCTTTAATGTTTCCATCTAATACAACAATGATTCTCAACCAGGGTTACTAGAGGGGGTTGCTAGGGGTTTTCTCCCAGAGGTTGCTTAAGGGGTTTCCTCCCAGAGGTTGCTTAAGGGGTTTCCTCCCAGAGCAATTTTTGACTCCGATAAGTTTCCTCTGACACCATTCATCTTTTTTAGCTGTCTATAAGGGGGAAATTCTTCCCAGTGACCACAAGTGTAAGGAGCATCCTTCCCAACGACCCTCACACTAATGTATCATGAGTTGTAGATCAAGTAATTATCAGAGGTTCCCTGAAACCGGAAAGTTATTTCTAGATTTCCTCTGTGTTGCAGCTGCAGGGAGACCACAGACAAAACTGAGGACAAGTCCTTTGTTCTCTGCTTGACTTTTGTATGGCACACCTTCCACTGTACAGGTCCTCTTTAATTTGAGTTCAATGTAATCCAATGTAAACAGAATCCAGAGAGTATATAAAGTATGAGGATCCTGCCAGTGGGTGTGCTTGGGAATGTCTCTCCTGCCTCACAAGCCAGGGTTCCCAGATCACTACATTGCTGACCAAAGGCGGTGGGCTGGACTGGTATAGCACAGCAGATCAGGGGGGTGCAATTTCAGGCTCCTGCGGACTCTCAGCATAGCTGTCTGCTCGTACCTCGTACAGGCAGGCAGTTGCTGGAGAGCCGGAGGAATTAATGGACTACAAGAGAGCTCACCGGCACCCTCATTCATTGAGAACTACAAAATGTCATGTGCAATGGCTGACTGTACTTGTAGGCATTCATTCACGGGAAATAGTGAATGAATGATGCGCCTGTGTGGGCGGAGCCCCAAACGTCTGCATTGGTTTCAAATTGTGACAGCTATTCCAGGGAGTGGATCACCATTCTACTGTCACAGGGAAGGAGGACTGGGGGAGGCTGCAGATGCTGGAACATGTTCTACCTGAAAGCGCATCTGCACCCACCTTGCCCGCTTTTTTTTTTTTTTCACCCCCGGCTTACCTTAAGGTGGTATTTGCACATTTCACATACCCATCCAGTGATGTCATGCTGAGATCCTCTCATTCCCTGCCACAGCTCTGTCCTGCACCACCATGTTCTTTTCTAACATCATCGAGAGGCCCGTCAGCTCTTTCTGGTTTGGCAGGAGCAGGCAAGCCTCCCGATGATGCGCTGATAGGCCCACCCCCTTCTTCTTTTATGAATGGAAGGCTATGCCTTCTGGGGTATTTGGCTTGCATATCCCAGGAGGCACAGCGGGCGGGGTGTATGTCATTCTCCTAAGGCGACTAACGTTCGGGAGGGAGGTGGGGCCGGACATTTTTGCCTTTTAAAAATAGCTACAGAAGATGGAAGGAGTGGAGGGAAGAAGTGGAAGAGGGTTTAAGTCCACTTTAAAAACGAGTGAAACATGTTCCAAAGGGGAACTTGGCCTTTAATTTTATGGTGATATCTGCAGGTCATTTGGACCCCTCTGGAAGCTTGGCCTAAAAACTCCCAGGTCTCTCCTGTAATGCTGGGGCTGGGTGTCCTATGGTTTTCACCTCCTAGCAGCAGATCAGGACATGGGGATTATTAACTGGGAGTTTTTCAGCCAGGTCTCCAGAGGAGCCCAAATGGTTTACAGATATGACAAGAGGCTTAACAGGAGCCAACCAACCTCCCAGCATGTCTTTGGAGTGTGGAAGGACTTGGAGGAAAACCAGACAGGCAAAGGGAGAACATGCAAACTCCAGGCAGGTAGTGCTGTTGTTTGGATTCGAACCAACAACCCCAGTGCTGCCGGGTGGAAGTGCTAACCACTTAGCCGCTGTGGAAAAAGGTGAACTTAGAAACAATAGGGCCCAGTCAGACCTGTGCATTTTGATAACTCATGCTTTCCTGTGGTGCGATGCCATTCAATTGGTGCAGCACCTCAACACACAACTACAGTAGTGGATGATGTACTGTACTGCACCACAACGCAC
Source organism: Aquarana catesbeiana (assembly GCF_042186555.1). Classification (NCBI taxonomy): domain Eukaryota; kingdom Metazoa; phylum Chordata; class Amphibia; order Anura; family Ranidae; genus Aquarana; species Aquarana catesbeiana. Next base: position 958,139 of record NC_133328.1, on the reverse strand, counting down.
ACTTGTACATGGTGGTTCAGCGACTTAAGAAAAAGTGGGCATGCCGGTTTTTGAAGTGCTTAGACCATCTCAATCAGTGATGTGGCTGCCTTAATGCAGAGCCTGGACCCATCCATGCAATGGAATGTCAGATGAGCAACACCCATATGTTCTGTCATGGACCATACCTGAACAGTTCAGCGTTAGTGTCTCCAGGCTTGGAAGACCACCATAGACTCCCTGGCCACGTTCTTTAGCATTAAGTATTGCTGACACTTTCAAGTTCTCGTTTTAGTAAATCCTGTCGAGTAGAAGCAGCTGAGCTGGTGTGGAGAGAGTCGGAACCAATCACCATCTCCTTCTCCTGTTAGAATGACTGTGAAATTATTAATGCGGAAGTGCTAAAGATGGCACAGTGACACCTCGTCACACAGCCGCTAATCTGTGCCACGTGTCCAACCTGATTTATTATATAACTGGGCCAGAAGCCGAGTCTGACTCCTCTCACATGAAGGAAAGTAACTTTGTCCTGGTATACACCAATCAGCCGTAACATTATCATCACCCACCTAATATTGAGTATTTTTGATACTTTTTTTATATTTTGATACCATTATAGTCTTTTCAACTTAGTGGCTAGGGGTTTTTCTGTACAATCAATTTTTTAAAATCTGTCCATTTCATTTTCGATTTCTGGCCAAGTGCATCCTGAATTTTTGGGTCTCGGTCTCGAATTTTTACTATTTCTCACTATAGATATATATGGCGCTTTGTTTCTGTGATGTAGTTATCTTTATTTTTCTATGTTTTAGTAGTGATAAAAACATTCAACCATAAACATGTAACTGAATAGTATCCGTAATAAACTCTGTCAGGGGTCCTCAACCCCCAGGCAGCGTACAGGTGTCGGTACTCGGCCTACTGGGGGTGGATTGCGGGCGAGCCAGCCGTCACAACCTTCTCTGCCACTTACCAGAGGGTGCCCGCTCCCCCTCTCCAAGCACCACTATTACCTTCTTTCTCTGTGGTGACCTTAGCTACGGATAGGGAGAGGAGTAGGAGAGCCAGGCTGGCCTGGAGGTGAAAGGCTGCAAACACCGACACCCTTCAATGGGAACAAGTTGCGTCAACAAATGTTGTTCCCCCCCCCCCCCCCCCCCCCCCCCCCGGAGGTGACAGGCGATGCTCATGCAAAGGGAGGTGGCAGGCTGCACAACCCCTTCCCCAAAGGAGGTAGCAGGCAGCAGCAACAACCCTCCCGATCTGTGGAGGGGTTGTTTTGAACCTGGTGCCCAGGAGGTTGAGGACAAGGGGCACCCCCCTCTCCCCCAAAGGTAAAAGGCAGGACTCAGTGTCTCCATATCGGTGATAATTTGACTCTCTGGTGCTCCCACCTTGCTTTCCGTCCGCCACATTCAGAAAATGCACACAAAACACACGATGGACCTCAAATTATAAAGCTGATTTTGTCCTCAAAGAGCCTCCATAGGACACTATGATGCTTTGGACTGTCATATGGGGAGACCTTTTAAGTGCATTATGACAATTGAATCTGAGTTGTATTATATTTTGTTGAGCGCGTCTCTCTGAAGATGAGAGATAGAAAGCACCAAGGGAGCACCAGAGAATACAAATATATATACAGTATATTGGGTCGGAGCTGTAACCGCCGATTGAGCGTTTTTCAGATCTGTAAATGTCACATCATAAATAACTCAACTGATCATTACAATTATAACCTAAAGCGCCAGCTCCCTGAAAACCCGCCGCGGTTTCCTGTGAATGCGTGGTCCTTGCAGCGCACCAACTCCCGCTAACTTTGTATCGGCGTGTAAAACCGATGACAAAGTTAAGTAATGATATAGATGTTTTACTGGGGACACCGAATACCCATAAAAAGTGAATACTCAGATGTGGTAATCTCTTTACGTTCAGAGCGGCGCTTTCATGTCCGGATTAGAGAGCAGCAGGAATAAATAGAGAGAGCGCAGAGCCAGCTCAGCTCAAGGCTGTAGGCTGCGCATTCAAGGTATTACTTTGAAGGGATTAGCATATCAGCATGACTCTAAACGACGTGTCAGAGTATTTATGGAAACGGCCGCTTTTCCCCTCCAGCTTCCTCAAAGCCGTGTAGGAAATCGACATGTGATAGGATGAAACGCTCCCCTCAATTAAACAAGCTGACACTTAAAAGCCGTCTAAGGGCTTTGGCCAGACACAATCGATTCATTAAATTGTGATTATTTAAATGCTGCAACCTTTGACTCAGTCCATCAGAGTCCATCCTTTACTCTGAATTCACGACTCGATTCACTAGAGCACAGCCAACGGGATGACCCACCGGGGTTTGCTTCACCTGGAAGGTTGTCCCTTTACCCTGAATGCCCAACTCTATCCATCAGAGTGCAGAGAACGGGACATCACACCGGGGTTTGCTTCACCTGGAAGGTTGTCCCTTTACCCTGAATGCCCAACTCTATCCATCAGAGTGCAGAGAACGGGACATCACACCGGGGTTTGCTTCACCTGGAAGGTTGTCCCTTTACCCTGAATTCCCAACTCTATCCATCAGAGTGCAGAGAACGGGACATCACACCGGGGTTTGCTTCACCTGGAAGGTTGTCCCTTTACCCTGAATTCCCAACTCTATCCATCAGAGTGCAGAGAACGGGACATCACACCGGGGTTTGCTTCACCTGGAAGGTTGTCCCTTTACCCTGAATTCCCAACTCTATCCATCAGAGTGCAGAGAACGGGACATCACACCGGGGTTTACTTCACCTGGAAGGTTGTCCCTTTACCCTGAATTTTTAACTCGATCCATCAGAGTGCAGACAACGGGACATCCCACCGGGGTTTGCTTCACCTGGAAGGTTGTCCCTTTACCCTGAATTCCCAACTCTATCCATCAGAGTGCAGAGAACGGGACATCCCACCGGGGTTTGCTTCACCTGGAAGGTTGTCCCTTTACCCTGAATTCCCAACTCGATCCATCAGAGTGCAGACAACGGGACATCCCATTACCCTGAATTCCCTCTGCTCGGATACCGTCCCTCAACTGGTTCCATAATTGTATTGATGGAGCTCAAAGAAATGGAACATTGGGCCCGCAGTTACTACTCACATGAAACCCACTCTTGGTGTTTGGAAAAAGGCCAAAGAAAGTTACAGGGACCCCCACATTCCATCTCTCCACTTACCCCACTCTGGGGTAAAAATATCATAAGAGTATCTCCAACTCCACACCACTATACACACCTGTACACCTCGTAATCATAAATTTGCAGAGTGAGAGTCCAATAACACATCTTCACAGCACTTCATTTGGAAAGAGGTACGCAATCTGGAACATCCAAATAAGTGCAGCAGAATGCTATCGCGTTTCAGCCAGTCTTGATCTTGGCTGAAACACGTGGGATTCTGCTAAGTTTGCTTGAATGTCCTTATCTTATACCAGATAATAAAGTACTGTGAAGAATTATCAGACTCCAGTTTTCTCTTCAGATTTATCCATCTGGGGCGGGGGAGAGAGGAGGCATTCTTTTAGACTTCAACACACTTAGATTCCTTCCATCTACCTAATTGGATTTTTTTTTTTTTTTTTCGAGACAAGAAGTGCGTGCTCAATTTTCTGACACCAATAATAATCACATCAGAACCAATTGAAAGACTTTTAATTACAGATAGGCTAGGAAAACCATTTTCTTAATAATTCAATGTGTATCCCCTCCCACCCCCCCAGGTGTTGCTGTGCTCCGGGTCCCAATACAGTCTCCCCTAGGATTAGCCTAGGAAAGGTGCTCCATATCCAGGCAATAGAGATTAATGACATAGTGAAGAATACCATTTTTTTTTAAATAACGTAATGCACTTACATGTAAAAACAATGTATGCCTTAAAAAAAAAACCCATATATGCCTACATTAACGATGGCCACCATGTTTTCCTGGTGTCGAAAATTACGTTGACCGGAAGTCATCACCCAACCCGTTTCTTCATAGGAATTTACTTCATCAGGAGCTGATAAGTGAAAGGGTGACATTCTGTCCCTGACTGAGGAAGACTGGGATGACTGTCTACAACTACTGTATACCTATCGTGTATGATCTCAGCCAGGAATAGGTTCATACAACTTAAAAACTCTTCTCCATCTATCCAGTGACTAAGGCTATGTGTTGGTGTGGTGTAGAGAGGGGCACCTTTCCTTATGTAGTATGGAGATGTCCTCAGCTCCAGACCTCCTGGAGTTGGTTGGTAAATACCGTAAACATGGTAATGGGGCTGACCCTAGTGCTCAATTCATTAATTCACTTGCCACTCTCTTGCCACTTTCTTCACTGTCTTTTATGTCAGAATTTAAATCCTCCAAAACTGAAAATTATCCACCCCATCCACAACAAATATGGAGAGGGCAATCAACGAGGGTCCTCAAGTATGCAGCATGAATCAAATACTTGACCCCGTGAAACCCGTCACCACAGTGAGACAAGAGGCTTACCAGAAAGCCAGTGACCACCCTTATTCAGGGGGGTCTCAAAACGCTTGTTGCATCTGGAATCCGCTGGAGAGATGTTCTGATGTTTATGTCCTGATGGGGACGTTTAGGACATCAGAACATCTCTCCAGCAGATCCCAGATCCAACAAGCGTTTTGTGACCCGCCTCAATAAGGGTGGTCACTGGCTTTCTGGTAAGCCTCTTGTCTCACTGTGGTGACGGGTTTCACGTGGCCAAGTATTTGATTCATACTTCACAAGGAATCTCTCTCATTGAATCCATACTTCACAAGGGATCTCTCTCATTGAATCCATACTTCACAAGGGATCTCTCTCATTGAATCCATACTTCACAAGGGATCTCTCTCATTGAATCCATACTTCACAAGGGATCTCTCTCATTGAATCCATACTTCACAAGGGATCTCTCTCATTGAATCCATACTTCACAAGGGATCTCTCTCATTGAATCCATACTTCACAGGGGATCTCTCTCATTGAATCCATACTTCACAAGGGATCTCTCTCATTGAATTCATACTTCACAAGGGATCTCTCATTGAATTCATACTTCACAAGAGATCTCTCTCATTGAATCCATACTTCACAAGGGATCTCTCTCATTGAATCCATACTTCACAAGGGATCTCTCTCATTGAATCCATACTTCACAAGGGATCTCTCTCATTGAATCCATACTTCACAGGGGATCTCTCTCATTGAATCCATACTTCACAAGGGATCTCTCTCATTGAATCCATACTTCACAAGGGATCTCTCTCATTGAATCCATACTTCACAAGGGATCTCTCTCATTGAATCCATACTTCACAAGGGATCTCTCTCATTGAATCCATACTTCACAAGGGATCTCTCTCATTGAATCCATACTTCACAAGGGATCTCTCTCATTGAATCCATACTTCACAAGGGATCTCTCTCATTGAATCCATACTTCACAGGGGATCTCTCTCATTGAATCCATACTTCACAAGGGATCTCTCTCATTGAATTCATACTTCACAAGGGATCTCTCATTGAATTCATACTTCACAAGGGATCTCTCTCATTGAATCCATACTTCACAAGGGATCTCTCTCATTGAATCCATACTTCACAAGGGATCTCTCTCATTGAATCCATACTTCACAAGGGATCTCTCTCATTGAATCCATACTTCACAGGGGATCTCTCTCATTGAATCCATACTTCACAAGGGATCTCTCTCATTGAATCCATACTTCACAAGGGATCTCTCTCATTGAATCCATACTTCACAAGGGATCTCTCTCATTGAATCCATACTTCACAAGGGATCTCTCTCATTGAATCCATACTTCACAAGGGATCTCTCTCATTGAATCCATACTTCACAAGGGATCTCTCTCATTGAATCCATACTTCACAAGGGATCTCTCTCATTGAATCCATACTTCACAGGGGATCTCTCTCATTGAATCCATACTTCACAAGGGATCTCTCTCATTGAATTCATACTTCACAAGGGATCTCTCATTGAATTCATACTTCACAAGGGATCTCTCTCATTGAATCCATACTTCACAAGGGATCTCTCTCATTGAATCCATACTTCACAAGGGATCTCTCTCATTGAATCCATACTTCACAAGGGATCTCTCTCATTGAATCCATACTTCACAGGGGATCTCTCTCATTGAATCCATACTTCACAAGGGATCTCTCTCATTGAATCCATACTTCACAAGGGATCTCTCTCATTGAATTCATACTTCACAAGGGATCTCTCATTGAATTCATACTTCACAAGGGATCTCTCTCATTGAATTCATACTTCACAAGGGATCTCTCATTGAATCCATACTTCACAAGGGATCTCTCTCATTGAATCCATACTTCACAAGGGATCTCTCTCATTGAATCCATACTTCACAAGGGATCTCTCATTGAATTCATACTTCACAAGGGATCTCTCATTGAATTCATACTTCACAAGGGATCTCTCATTGAATTTAAACCACCTATGAACTTTTGTACATGTGCACAGTTTGATTTCACCATTTTTGCACTTTATTTGAAATTGGATTTACATTTAAATGTGTTTATTTTTGCACTGTGTTGGTCATACATGGAACATTGTATAGCAGTCATAGATAACTTTTGCACATCTGCACTTTATTTGATACACACATATTTCAATCATTTGATTGTTTCATTTTTTTAATTTTATAGCGCTGCACTTTATATTACACGATACATTTCTATGTCTTAGTAGACACTCGATCAGTCCTGGCTAGAAATACAAAATGTTATCTTCTGTTTTCTCATGAGAATGCAGATGAAGAAGGAAAACTTTGAGAGAACCCTCCGTGTATAACCAAAATGAGATGGAGTCTCTCTAAAGCATAATTCCAAGTGAGGCCCACTTGCTAATTTTCCACCATAATCGGCCTTTTTACATCCCTCTGGACTGTGTGGCCCTCACTCCCCTACTTCCTCAGTGCTGGTGCATCTATTAGTAATGGAAATATTTTCAGCCAGTTTGGCCAAAATAACTGATTTGTGCCGGAGTTTCCATGTCAATCAGGTGTGAATGCAGCCTCTGGTTTTAAGGGATTGTATTTTTTTTTAACGCACCATAACATAGCGAAATCGGACATGTACCAATTTTTCCGATGAAGTGTGCCACAGCTTAGGGGACCTCTGGGGTTGCCATTCAGAATAAACGCTCCATAATATGTGCATTGTAACAATACCAAAGTGCATAAGTCAAGGTGTCCATTGAGCCAAGAGCCAAGTCAATGTGTCCATAGAGCCAAGAGCCAAGTCAATGTGTCCATAGAGCCAAGTCAAGGTGTCCATAGAGCCAAGTCAAGGTGTCCATAGAGCCAAGTCAAGGTGTCCATAGAGCCAAGTCAAGGTGTCCATAGAGCCAAGTCAATGTGTCCATAGAGCCAAGAGCCAAGTCAAGGTGTCCATAGAGCCAAGTCAAGGTGTCCATAGAGCCAAGTCAAGGTGTCCATAGAGCCAAGTCAAGGTGTCCATAGAGCCAAGTCAAGGTGTCCATAGAGCCAAGAGCCATCTTTTGCTGGAAGGGTGTAGTTGGGTCTGTAGAGCAATTGGTGGACACCTGGGAAGATTTCTATAAACGTTTCTGGAGGCCTACGAATTCATCATAATTAAAAAGAAAAAAAAAAAAAAAAAGAATAAATGCACGCCGTGTACATGGAGCGCTCTGCCTCCTTCCATAGAACATCCTTCTGCAATGAATTTTATGGTAGCGGATGCTGGAAGAAGCTCGGCTTTGGGTAGCTGCGGCTGGATTAGATGTAATCCATATAGATGTCTGTCATGAACATTTCCTGCTATCTCATTTCATATCCACCACAGAACTGACACACGAATTGTGAAATGCTAATGTATTGTGTTAGCCCTGCGAAGTCCTATTTCTTTCACTCTATTATCATGCCGATATTGTGCGGCACGGGACATTCTTCTCGTCTTGTATTTCATCTCCAATGTTCATCATTCGCCCCGTGAATCCGCTTCCCGGCGTTCCCTTTTCTGCCCTCCCCTCCGGCTTGTCCAATATAAGTTTGACTGAAGTGAAGTCAAAACGAAGATCCTGTCATCGCCGAATCTGCGGCGTGTTGGGGGTAAAAGCCGCGTGACAGGAACGACGGGCAGTTATAGTAATCGTGACCGTCAATTCGGCTGCCTTTTAGAAGAGCGGGCAGCCAAAGTGACAGCATTGTATCAGTAATGTGTCCGTCTGCCTTCCTTTACAGCTTGATGGCCAAGTGGAAAAAAAAAACACAATAAACCTTGGGCTTTATTCAGCAAAATCCTATATTGTTCGGTCAGTTCCTTCTCTTCTGTAGAAGCGCAGCGATTGTTGAGAAAGCTCCATGGTGAAAATGTTTTCTTCATTGTACTTTTTAGTGTTTGTATACAGTTAAAAGAACAAGTCATCTTTAACCACTTAAGGACAGAGCCTCTTTTTGAAATTTATTGTTTACAAGTTTTTTTTTTGCTAGAAAATTACTTGAAACCCCCAAACATTATACATTTTTCTTTTCTTCTAACACCCTAGAGAATAAAATGGCGGACGTTGCAATACTTTGTCATACCGTATTTACGCAGCGGTCTTAGAAGCGCACTTTTTTTTTGGAATTAATAGTTTTTTGAAGTAAAAAAATAAGACAACAGTAAAGTTAGCCCAATTTTTGTGAAAGGATAATGTTACGCCGAGTAAATCGATACCCAACGTGTCACGCTTCAAAATTGCACCCGCTTGTGGAATGGCGACAAACTTTTACCCTTAAAAATCTACATCGGCGACGTTTAAAAAATTCTACAGGTTGCATGTTTTGAGTTACAGAGGAGGTCTAGTGCTAGAATTATTACTCTCGCTCTATCGATCGCGGCGATACCTCACATGTGGTTTGAACGCCGTTTTCATATGCGGGCGCTACTCATGTATGCGCTCGCTTCTGCAAGCGAGCTCAGAGGGACGGGGCACATTTAAAAAATGTTTTTCTTATTTTTTTTACCTTTTTTATTTTTACACTGTTCTTTAAAAAAAAATTGTCACCTTTATTCCCTTGTAATAGAGAAAAAAGCATGACAGGAGGACCTCTTAAATATGAGATCTGGGATCAAAAAGACCTCAGATCTCATATTTACACTAAAATGCAATAAAGGAAAAAAAAAATTGTCATTTAAAAAAAAATTAAAAAACAAAAAAAAGTCCCTTTTAAGAGCTATGGGCGGAAGTGACGTTTAGATGCCCTGCTATGGTATGGAGATGGGTGGGGGCCATCTTCCTCACACTCATCTCCATACCCACCAAGGAAGAGGATCCAATTGGCTCCAGTAAGTGGAGGCGGGGCACCAGAGCGCGGCTGGGGGGCCCTCTCCCGTGGTCGATTAAAAGTGATCTTGCGGCGAATTTCAACAGGCGATCCCTGCAAAGTAAAAGCCATCATACTAGCTGTATAGCCGCTTGATTACTTTTACAGGTGGGGCAGGAGGGGATGCCCTCCGGTGCCTCTCCCAGCTGGCCCGTGTGATCAGGGAGCTGGAGAATGAATCCGCCCATGGAAATGATTTACCATAGAGCTCTATGGCTTTCTGAGGCCAGAAGTGACGTGATGACGTCACTTCCAACGCCGACAGATGTAAACGCTTCCTTTTTTTTTTTTTTTTGCTGGAAAGCCTGAAATTGAATTTATTTTTATTTTGCATCTCAGTCTTTCCAGCATAGAGGAGAGATGTGGGAACTTTATAGACATGCTCTACTCCTATTACTAGGGATGTGTACATTCCTTGTAATTGGAATAACTGTGATTAAAACGTTCAAAAAGGGAAAGTGTAAAAATAAAATAAAAAAAAATTGAAAGCGCCCCATTCCTCCGAACTTGCATGCAGAAGCGAACGCATTCATAGGTCACGCCCGCATATGTACATGGCATTCAAACCACACGTGAGGTATCGCTGCAAATGTTAGAGCAAGAGCAATAATTCTAGCGCAAGACCTCCTTTGAAACTCTAAACTGTAAAATTTTAAAATGTCGCCTTTTGGAGATTTAGAAGTACCGAAGTTTGTTGCGCCATTCCACAAGTGTGCGCAAATTTAAAAGCATGACATGTTGGGTATCTATTTACTCGGTGTAGTATCATCTTTCACATTACTTGGCTCACTTTTGCGCAACACCGGCTGTCAGTACAGTCATGAGACAGACTGAGGTAAGTCCTATTGGTGTGTAAGAGGTGAACTTGGCTCACTCTTGCGCAACACCGGCTGTCAATATAGTCACAAGATAGACTGAATGAAGTCCTGTTGGAGTGTGAGAGAGGTGAACTTTCCTCAATCTGTCTCAAGCAACACCGGCTGTCAAAATCATGACACAAGCTGAGCTAAGTCCTGTCTGTGTGTGAAAGGTGAACTTGGGTTACTTGTGCGCAACACCAGCTGTCGGTACAGTCATGAGACAGATTGAGAGAAGTTCTCGGCATGTAAGAGAGGCAAACTTGGCTCAGTCTGTCTCATGCAACACCGGCTGTCAGTACAGTTATGAGACAAATTGAGCAAAGTTCTCTCGGCATGTAAGAGAGGCAATCTTGGCTCCGTCTGTCTCATGCAACACCGGCTGTCAATACAGTTACATTGGCTTCTTTGTTCCCATGCAGTGCCAGCTTTACCCAACAATAGCCTCAACACGTACGTGCCCTTCTGCCCACCACCAATAACACTCAATCACCTGGTCACCAGATAAATTTTTCAGTTAACATGGTGACTGGGAGTTGCCCAGCCCCCAAATCTCTGGTGCCCTTGCCGGTGCAGGAAACGGTTAACTAAAAAAGTCAAATGTCCAGGCGCATAGAAAAAATTCCAAGCAAACAATCAAAAAAATAAATGGAGCTGTGGCCGCTGCTGTCCAAAATTTATAGACCAATGAGATGGCCATAAACAATTGGAGGGAAAAAGATAGCGCTGACTAACGATCATAAACTCCTCAGGTATGAAGCAGAGACTCTTGGTGATCACCAAGGTTTACAGCAGTCCATAGATGGTCATACAGAGACTTGGATGAGAACAATACCTGGAGGTTGGAGCCACATGGTTGTCACCGGGGCTCAAGGGAGAAGACACCGAGCCATGGAGCAGAGAATGCAAGAGCTCCTCTGGCAAGAGGCCCGACCAGAACCGTAGGACCAGGGGTCCGGTGGAGGGGGAGGGGCCCGCAAATGTAGCCACGAGAACTGTAGGGGCCAGGGGTTTGGTGGAGGGAGGGGCGCAACTGTAGCCATGGGAACTGTAGGGGCCGGTGTCCAACGGCCGCTCGGACTGCATCCGATGCCCGGAAGTGACATCACAGCCTGGTGGAAGTCAGCCACGGAGATCCTACGACTATGGGCAAAACCCTGCTGCTGAGGACCGATCAAACGCTGCTCAACAGTTGAATCGTTTGTGCAGCCCCATGAGGTTTCCCCGCTTTTTATTCCTGATATAAATGTACTGTAATCAGATGAAAAGCGTTGCTTGCGTTGTCTACGAGTGAAAACACCAGATGGTGCCACTGAAAAAAAGATCACGCGGTTTATGTTGGCTAACATTGCGCTGTAATGTGCGGCCGTGTTCAAAGGCTTAGCAGCTAATGCTGTGCAAATGTTGTACGCCATCCCAACCTCCAATGTAAATGTTACCGGAATATCTCCGCCATAACAATGTCATGTGCCGCGGTCTCCGCCGTCTACCCCCGCGGACTCTCCTGTATATAACGAAGGTTACAGCACCGGGGGAGGGGGGGACTCTACTAGGTTCTCATTTACTTTTATAATTATAGATTAATGAATTCAGAAGAAAGCAATTAGGAAGGAATTTTATAGTAACCTTTTATGTGATTGTTGCCTATCTTGGTTGCTCTTCCCTTTGGCATCCCTGCCAGTAGCGAGCTTACCGATATCAGTGCTGGCCTACTCATTGCTTTGTTAGTGTGCTAATCGTAGAGAATTCATAGCTTTAAAGTCGTCATAAACTCTCCATATCCCCAGTGAAGTGACTATCCGCAGGTGATACACAGAGAGTAAACACATCCTCCGTACATAAGTTGTACCTGTTTATCTGCTGTCTTCTCTTCTATACAGCCATTCAAAGTCCAGAATGTATTCAGCTTGTCTGAGAGTTCAGAAAAAAGGGGGCAGAAACCTGAGGTTACACACTGCAGAGCTCAGTAAAGAGAGCTCTGAGAGCTGATTGGAGGGAAGGGCATCACCCCCCCCCCCTTTGCACATCACACAAGAACAGAGCTGAGGCTGTCAATCACAGGCTGTGTGCTGGAGCTCCCTCCCCTGTCACCATATATCTCTTGGTATCAGGACTTGTCAGAAGTGACTCACGCAGATAGCAGAGGAAGGAGGGTAGCAGACAGAAATGACACAATTACACACTATAGAGAGATATACTTTGTTCAGATTTCAGGTCTGAGGTTTACAGCCACTTTAAGTTATTTGCGGCCAGAAGCCTAAAAAGGAGTTCTCCGAATAGAAAAGAGAGCTGTCAAGCTGGCCATAGATGGATCGAATCTCAGCCGGTTCAACAGGGACAGGATAGTTTTACTGAAGTTTGTTTTTTCACCCAATAGCCACCGGCAGTGATGATTGTATTCTTCCGATGGGGAACGTTCACCGCCAACAGAACACAATGGATTCCCCCTTCAACACCGATTGTTGGAATCCAGAAATGTTCTTTTCTTCAACTCATGGTGGAAACAGCATCATCTGTGGGCTGTTCCAGAGCTTTTAAGGGGCATTTCCTGATTCTGTCACCTTTGTACTAGTGAGTGAGGCCAAACAGTAATCTTATTTCCTTCAACCACGGGTGCTTGGACCTCATTGTCATGTTCCAACCACCAGTGCTGAGATGATTGGAGGACGGTGACTTCATTGTCCAGTGGTGAGATGATTGGGGCTTTGTGATATGGTGCATTATCCTGCTGGAAGGAGCCATCAGAAGATGGGGACACCCCATCCCCCACACCATTACACCCCCACTACCAGCCTGAACCGGTGATACCCCATCCCCCACACCATTACACCCCCACCACCAGCCTGAACCGGTGATATCCCATCCCCCACACCATTACACCCCCACCACCAGCCTGAACTGGTGATATCCCATCCCCCACACCATTACACCCCACCACCAGCCTGAACCGGTGATACCCCATCCCCCACACCATTACACCCCCACCACCAGCCTGAACCGGTGATACCCCATCCCCCCACACAATTACACCCCCTCCACCAGCCTGAACCGGTGATACCCCATCCCCCCACACCATTACACCCCCTCCACCAGCCTGAACCGGTGATATCCCATCCCCCACACCATTACACCCCCACCACCAGCCTGAACCGGTGATATCCCATCCCCCACACCATTACACCCCCACCACCAGCCTGAACCGGTGATATCCCATCCCCCACACCATTACACCCCCCACCACCAGCCTGAACCGGTGATATCCCATCCCCCACACCATTACACCCCCACCACCAGCCTGAACCGGTGATATCCCATCCCCCACACCATTACACCCCCACCACCAGCCTGAACCGGTGATACCCCATCCCCCACACCATTACATCCCCACCACCAGCCTGAACCGGTGATACCCCATCCCCCACACCATTACACCCCCCACCACCAGCCTGAACCGGTGATACCCCATCCCCCACACCATTACACCCCCACCACCAGCCTGAACCGGTGATATCCCATCCCCCACACCATTACACCTCCACCACCAGCCTGAACCGGTGATACCCCATCCCCCACACCATTACACCCCCACCACCAGCCTGAACCGGTGATACCCCATCCCCCACACCATTACACCCCCACCACCAGCCTGAACCGGTGATATCCCATCCCCCACACCATTACACCTCCACCACCAGCCTGAACCGGTGATATGCCATCCCCAACACCATTACACCTCCACCACCAGCCTGAACCGGTGATACCCCATCCCCCACACCATTACACCCCCACCACCAGCCTGAACCGGTGATATCCCATCCCCCACACCATTACACCCCCACCACCAGCCTGAACCAGTGATACCCCATCCCCCACACCATTACACCCCCCACCACCAGCCTGAACCGGTGATATCCCATCCCCCACACCATTACACCCCCACCACCAGCCTGAACCGGTGATACCCCATCCCCCACACCATTACACCCCCACCACCAGCCTGAACCGGTGATACCCCATCCCCCACACCATTACACCTCCACCACCAGCCTGAACCGGTGATATCCCATCCCCTACACCATTACACCTCCACCACCAGCCTGAACCGGTGATATCCCATCCCTCACACCATTGCACCCCCACCACCAGCCTGAACCGGTGATATCCCATCCCCCACACCATTACACCCCCCACCACCAGCCTGAACCGGTGATATCCCATCCCCCACACCATTACACCCCCACCACCAGCCTGAACCGGTGATACCCCATCCCCCACACCATTACACCCCCACCACCAGCCTGAACTGGAGATATCCCATCCCCCACACCATTGCACCCCCACCACCAGCCTGAACCGGTGATATCCCATCCCCCACACCATTACACCCCCACCACCAGCCTGAACCGGTGATATCCCATCCCCCACACCATTACACCCCCACCACCAGCCTGAACCGGTGATATCCCATCCCCCACACCATTACACCCCCACCACCAGCCTGAACCGGTGATATCCCATCCCCCACACCATTACACCCCCACCACCAGCCTGAACCGGTGATATCCCATCCCCCACACCATTACACCCCCACCACCAGCCTGAACCGGTGATACCCCATCCCCCACACCATTACACCCCCACCACCAGCCTGAACCGGTGATACCCCATCCCCCACACCATTACACCCCCACCACCAGCCTGAACCAGTGATACCCCATCCCCCACACCATTACACCCCCACCACCAGCCTGAACCGGTGATATCCCATCCCCCACACCATTACACCCCCACCCTGAACCGGTGATACCCCATCCCCCACACCATTACACCCCCACCACCAGCCTGAACCAGTGATATCCCATCCCCCAACACCATTACACCCCCACCACCAGCCTGAACCGGTGATACCCCATCCCCCACACCATTACACCCCCACCACCAGCCTGAACCGGTGATACCCCATCCCCCACACCATTACACCCCCACCACCAGCCTGAACCGGTGATACCCCATCCCCCACACCATTACACCCCCACCACCAGCCTGAACCGGTGATACCCCATCTCCCACACCATTACACCCTCACCACCAGCCTGAACCGGTGATATCCCATCCCCCACACCATTACACCCCCTCCACCAGCCTGAACCGGTGATATCCCATCCCCCACACCATTACACCCCCACCACTAGCCTGAACCGGTGATACCCCATCCCCCACACCATTACACCCCCACCACCAGCCTGAACCGGTGATATCCCATCCCCCACACCATTACACCCCCACCACCAGCCTGAACCGGTGATATCCCATCCCCCACACCATTACACCCCCACCACCAGCCTGAACCGGTGATACCCCATCCCCCACACCATTACACCCCCACCACCAGCCTGAACCTGTGATACCCCATCCCCCACACCATTACACCCCCACCACCAGCCTGAACCGGTGATACCCCATCCCCCACACCATTACACCCCCACCACCAGCCTGAACCAGTGATACCCCATCCCCCACACCATTACACCCCCACCACCAGCCTGAACCGGTGATATCCCATCCCCCACACCATTACACCCCCACCACCACCCTGAACCGGTGATACCCCATCCCCCACACCATTACACCCCCACCACCACCCTGAACCGGTGATACCCCATCCCCCACACCATTACACCCCCACCACCAGCCTGAACCGGTGATACCCCATCTCCCACACCATTACACCCCCACCCTGAACCGGTGATACCTCATCCCCCACACCATTACACCCCCACCACCAGCCTGAACCGGTGATACCCCATCCCCCACACCATTACACCCCCACCACCAGCCTGAACCGGTGATACCCCATCTCCCACACCATTACACCCCCACCCTGAACCGGTGATACCCCATCCCCCACACCATTACACCCCCACCACCAGCCTGAACCGGTGATACCCCATCCCCCACACCATTACACCCCCACCACCAGCCTGAACCGGTGATACCCCATCCCCCACACCATTACACCCCCACCACCAGCCTGAACCGGTGATAGCCCATCCCCCACACCATTACACCCCCACCACCAGCCTGAACCAGTGATATCCCATCCCCCACACCATTACACCCCCACCACCAGCCTGAACCGGTGATATCCCATCCCCCACACCATTACACCCCCACCACCAGCCTGAACCGGTGATATCCCATCCCCCACACCATTACACCCCCACCACCAGCCTGAACCGGTGATATCCCATCCCCCACACCATTACACCCCTACCACCAACCTGAACCGGTGATATCCCATCCCCCACACCATTACACCCCCCACCACCAGCCTGAACCAGTGATATCCCATCCCCCACACCATTACACCCCCCACCACCAGCCTGAACCGGTGATACCCCATCTTCCACACCATTACACCCCCACCCTGAACCGGTGATACCCCATCCCCCACACCATTACACCCCCACCACCAGCCTGGACCGGTGATATCCCATCCCCCACACCATTACACCCCCACCACCAGCCTGAACCGGTGATATCCCATCCCCCACACCATTACACCCCCACCACCAGCCTGAACCGGTGATATCCCATCCCCCACACCATTACACCCCCACCACCAGCCTGAACCGGTGATACCCCATCCCCCACACCATTACACCCCCACCACCAGCCTGAACCGGTGATATCCCATCCCCTACACCATTACACCCCCACCACCAGCCTGAACCGGTGATATCCCATCCCCCAACACCATTACACCCCCACCACCAGCCTGAACCGGTGATACCCCATCCCCCACACCATTACACCCCCACCACCAGCCTGAACCGGTGATACCCCATCCCCCACACCATTACACCCCCACCACCAGCCTGAACCGGTGATATCCCATCTCCCACACCATTACACCCCCACCCTGAACCGGTGATACCCCATCCCCCACACCATTACACCCCCACCACCAGCCTGAACCGGTGATATCCCATCCCCCACACCATTACACCCCCACCACCAGCCTGAACCGGTGATATCCCATCCCCCACACCATTACACCCCCACCACCAGCCTGAACCGGTGATATCCCATCCCCCACACCATTACACCCCCACCCTGAACCGGTGATACCTCATCCCCCACACCATTACACCCCCACCACCAGCCTGAACCGGTGATACCCCATCCCCCACACCATTACACCCCCACCACCAGCCTGAACCGGTGATACCCCATCTCCCACACCATTACACCCCCACCCTGAACCGGTGATACCCCATCCCCCACACCATTACACCCCCACCACCAGCCTGAACCGGTGATACCCCATCCCCCACACCATTACACCCCCACCACCAGCCTGAACCGGTGATACCCCATCCCCCACACCATTACACCCCCACCACCAGCCTGAACCGGTGATAGCCCATCCCCCACACCATTACACCCCCACCACCAGCCTGAACCAGTGATATCCCATCCCCCACACCATTACACCCCCACCACCAGCCTGAACCGGTGATATCCCATCCCCCACACCATTACACCCCCACCACCAGCCTGAACCAGTGATATCCCATCCCCCACACCATTACACCCCCACCACCAGCCTGAACCGGTGATATCCCATCCCCCACACCATTACACCCCCACCACCAGCCTGAACCGGTGATATCCCATCCCCCACACCATTACACCCCTACCACCAACCTGAACCGGTGATATCCCATCCCCCACACCATTACACCCCCCACCACCAGCCTGAACCAGTGATATCCCATCCCCCACACCATTACACCCCCCACCACCAGCCTGAACCGGTGATACCCCATCTCCCACACCATTACACCCCCACCCTGAACCGGTGATACCCCATCCCCCACACCATTACACCCCCACCACCAGCCTGAACCGGTGATATCCCATCCCCCACACCATTACACCCCCACCACCAGCCTGAACCGGTGATATCCCATCCCCCACACCATTACACCCCTACCACCAACCTGAACCGGTGATATCCCATCCCCCACACCATTACACCCCCACCACCAGCCTGGACCGGTGATATCCCATCCCCCACACCATTACACCCCCACCACCAGCCTGAACCGGTGATATCCCATCCCCCACACCATTACACCCCACCACCAGCCTGAACCACTGATATCCCATCCCCCACACCATTACACCCCCACCACCAGCCTGAACCAGTGATATCCCATCCCCCACACCATTACACCCCCACCACCAGCCTGAACCGGTGATACCCCATCCCCCACACAATTACACCCCCTCCACCAGCCTGAACCGGTGATATCCCATCCCCCACACCATTACACCCCCACCACCAGCCTGAACCGGTGATACCCCATCCCCCACACCATTACACCCCCACCACCAGCCTGAACCGGTGATATCCCATCCCCCAACACCATTACATCCCCACCACCAGCCTGAACCGGTGATACTCCATCCCCCACACCATTACACCCCCACCACCAGCCTGAACCGGTGATACCCCATCCCCCACACCATTACACCCCCACCACCAGCCTGAACCGGTGATATCCCATCCCCCACACCATTACACCCCCACCACCAGCCTGAACCGGTGATATCCCATCCCCCACACCATTACATCCCCACCACCAGCCTGAACCGGTGATATCCCATCCCCCACACCATTACACCCCCCACCACCAGCCTGAACCGGTGATACCCCATCCCCCACACCATTACACCCCCACCACCAGCCTGAACCGGTGATATCCCATCCCTCACACCATTACACCTCCACCACCAGCCTGAACCGGTGATACCCCATCCCCCACACCATTACACCCCCACCACCAGCCTGAACCGGTGATACCCCATCCCCCCCACCATTACACCCCCACCACCAGCCTGAACCGGTGATATCCCATCCCCCACACCATTACACCTCCACCACCAGCCTGAACCGGTGATACCCCATCCCCCACACCATTACACCCCCACCACCAGCCTGAACCGGTGATAGCCCATCCCCCACACCATTACACCCCCCACCACCAGCCTGAACCGGTGATATCCCATCCCCCACACCATTACACCTCCACCACCAGCCTGAACCGTGATACCCCATCCCCCACACCATTACACCCCCACCACCAGCCTGAACCGGTGATATCCCATCCCCCACACCATTACATCTCCACCCAGGTCTGTTCCTATAATCAGGTCACATGTCATGGAGCACCACGCATGCGGCTGCGTCCTTTTTTCCCATTCAGATCTTTTAGAACGCCTTGACGTTATTAGTATGTGCGGGTATTTCCTTCACACTCATTTTTCAATCTCAGATTTAATCAAGAAAGAAAAAAAAATTAAGGTTTGAAAAGTTGGGGGAGTGTGAATGTAATTGCAAGTGGGGGGTGGGTGGAGGGTGAGGAGAGGTGCAGGGAGGGCGATTGGAGGTCCGGGGAGGGCGATTGGAGGTTGGGGGAGGGTGATTGGTGGGGGGAGGGCGATTGGAGGTGCAGGGAGGGCGATTGGAGGTCCGGGGAGGGCGATTGGAGGTGGGGGGAGGGCGATGGGAGGTGCGGGGAGGGCGATTGGAGGTGGGGGAGGGCGATTGGAGGTGGGGGAGGGCGATTGGAGGTGGGGGAGGGCGATTGGAGGTGGGGGAAGGGCGATTGGAGGTGGGGGAGGGCGATTGGAGGTGGGGGAGGGCGATGGGAGGTGCGGGGAGGGCAATTGGAGGTCGGGGGAGGGCGATGGAGGTGCGGGGAGGGCGATTGGAGGTCGGGGGAGGGCGATTGGAGGTGGGGGGAGGGCGATTGGAGGTGGGGGAGGGCGATTGGAGGTCGGGGGAGGGCGATGGGAGGTGCGGGGAGGGCGATTGGAGGTGGGGGAGGGCGATTGGAGGTGGGGGAGGGCGACGGGAGGTGCGGGGAGGGCGATTGGAGGTGCGGGGAGGGCGATTGGAGGTGGGGGGAGGGCGATGGAGGTCGGGGGAGGGCGATGGAGGTGCGGGGAGGGTGATTGGAGGTGCTGGGAGGGCGATTGGAGGTCGGGGGAGGGCGATGGGAGGTGCGGGGAGGGCGATTGGAGGTGGGGGAGGGCGATTGGAGGTGGGGGAGGGCGATTGAGGTGGGGGAGGGCGATTGGAGGTGGGGGAAGGGCGATTGGAGGTGGGGGAGGGCGATTGGAGGTGGGGGAGGGCGATGGGAGGTGCGGGGAGGGCGATGGGAGGTCGGGGGAGGGCGATGGGAGGTGCGGGGAGGGCGATTGGAGGTCGGGGGAGGGCGATTGGAGGTGGGGGGAGGGCGATTGGAGGTGGGGGAGGGCGATTGGAGGTGGGGGAGGGCGATTGGAGGTCGGGGGAGGGCGATGGGAGGTGCGGGGAGGGCGATGGGAGGTGGGGGAGGGCGATTGGAGGTGGGGGGAGGGCGATTGGAGGTGCGGGGAGGGCGATGGGAGGTGCGGGGAGGGCGATTGGAGGTGCGGGGAGGGCGATTGGAGGTGCGGGGAGGGCGATTGGAGGTGGGGGGAGGGCGATTGGAGGTCGGGGGAGGGCGATGGGAGGTGCGGGGAGGGCGATTGGAGGTGCGGGGAGGGCGATTGGAGGTGCGGGGAGGGCGATTGGAGGTGGGGGGAGGGCGATTGGAGGTCGGGGGAGGGCGATGGGAGGTGCGGGGAGGGCGATGGGAGGTGCGGGGAGGGCGATTGGAGGTGGGGGGAGGGCGATTGGAGGTCGGGGGAGGGCGATGGGAGGTGCGGGGAGGGCGATTGGAGGTGCTGGGAGGGCGATTGGAGGTGCGGGGAGGGCGATGGGAGGTGGGGGGAGGGCGATTGGAGGTGGGGGAGGGCGATTGGAGGTGGGGGGAGGGCGATGGGAGGTGCGGGGAGGGCGATGGGAGGTGCGGGGAGGGCGATGGGAGGTGCGGGGAGGGCGATGGGAGGTGGGGGAGGGCGATGGGAGGTGGGGGAGGGCGATGGGAGGTGGGGGAGGGCGATGGGAGGTGGGGGGAGGGCGATTGGAGGTGGGGGAGGGCGATTGGAGGTGGGGGAGGGCGATTGGAGGTGGGGGAGGGCGATTGGAGGTCGGGGGAGGGCGATGGGAGGTGCGGGGAGGGCGATGGGAGGTGCGGGGAGGGCGATGGGAGGTGGGGGGAGGTGCGGGGAGGGTGATTGGAGGTGGGGGGAGGTGCGGGGAGGGTGATTGGAGGTGCGGGGAGGGTGATTGGAGGTGGGGGAGGGCGATTGGAGGTGGGGGAGGGCGATTGGAGGTCGGGGGAGGGCGATGGGAGGTGCGGGGAGAGCGATGGGAGGTGCGGGGAGGGCGATTGGAGGTGGGGGGAGGTGCGGGGAGGGTGATTGGAGGTGGGGGGAGGTGCGGGGAGGGTGATTGGAGGTGGGGGTAGGGCGCACATCCTGCGTCATGGAGGGTTCTGTGCGGTTCAGACTTCGGGGCTGTTTGTTCACCTCCTCCATCCCTGCGGGGGAATGACATCCCTCTTCAGTGCCGCACAATGGGAAGTGTGTGGGAACCGGGTTGTCATGGTTACTTTAAAAATATGATTTTAATGGTAATGACGGTCCTTATATTAGAGAACGAATGTTTTAAAAGCTGCTGAAGACTCTACAGAGAGATTCCTCGGGTTCCAGCCGAGGGCAGAGGAGGCCCAGGAGGGGCACATGTGTCGTCTTCCATTCTTCCAGATCTGTGCCGTCATCCAGTGTGAGACTTCCTGTAATAAAGACCGCCCACTGCTAATCCCTCTCCTTGTGCAGGAAGACTGGTCCTGTCTCCGCCCACTCCTGTAGTTTTCTGTACTGGGTGGAGCCTGTTAGTCCCTCCCACAGCTCTGCTCTCTCTTGGGCAGGAAGACGGGTCCTGTCTCTGCCCCCTTCCAGTAGTTTTCTGCAGACAGACGTTAGTGGGTGGGGCTTGCTGTGCCCCTCCCATAGCGCTCTCTCCTTGTGCAGGGTGACTGGTCTTGTCTCCTCCCCCTTCCAGTAGTTTCCTGTAGTGGGTGGAGCCTGCTGGATCCCTCATGGATTTGCCTCATGGGATGTGTAGTTCTGCAACAGCTGGAGGGCCGTAGTTTGAGGATCCCTGATGTAGGGCCTCTGCTAAAAAACAAAGCAGAAAAATATATTTGTGTATATATGCATGTATATATATATATATTATTAAACAGATATGTGTTAAACATGCTACTTGGGGGTTCTGAGTAATTTTCTAACAAAAACTGACGTGTAGTAGAGAATATACAGAATATGGTCCGGTCTTCAGATGGTTGGGTTGCTCTTTCCCCCCCCATGGAGCAAAGTCCTGTGTGATGGGGCCTCATTGTGATTTCTCTTAGACAGAACATTGATGTTAAGGTTACAAATTGGTTGCCGTTCCCTTTCCACAATACTACCATCCACCTCATAGAATGTGTCAGTCTGAACGGTATGTGGGGATCCTCGCAGGGCAGAGGAGGCTTTGATGGGCTCCCCACCATTGCGGCATTCAGCATGTGCTCCGTGTAGGAGGCTAAATTAGCGACTACCTGAAATTCCACTATTCTTCTGCCAAGCTGCGTAGGAAAATTGCATCTGCTGGAATTGATCTGAATGTATCCCACACACATAAACGTGAACCACCAAAACACGTCCTCCTCCTCCCCCAACCTTCTGAGCGCCATTCTCCGGGGTAATTAGTGACACAATAGGGGGATTTTCCCTGCGCTTCCTGATTGACGTGACTCGTAAGACGCTTCATCGCTCTTCATAATCGCATCTTATTGGAGAGCGAGGCGCCCACTTCAGACCTCTTCAGAAACTTTCTCAGATTATTTCTAGTGATCCTTTTAGATGTTTGAAGTGTTTGGTAACAATGGTGGTCCATCACTCAGCCTTTCCCAACCAAAGATATCAGAAGGTGCCTTAGTGTGCTAACAAAGGAGCCGAATTCGGGAGACAATGGGCTGCTCTTCACCTTTAAATATGTCCCCCCCCCCCCCCCACACACACACACACACACACACAACGCTCCCGCGATCGCCTTCTGCCCGTTTGGCAATTTCCTGAAGAGCCGGCCAGGATATTTATATGAGAGCGTGGCTCGCCCCAGGTCTGATGACAAGAGATTTGGAAATTAAATTCGCTTTTTATATGCTTATTAAAAGGATATAAATAGACGCGGCCTCTAGTCTTATGACATCACTGCACAGCTGAACTTTGTCAGTTCCCAGAATCCTCTCCTCCAACTCGAATCTGCCATGACGTTTCTTAGCTCAGCTCTGTTCTCCAGTCCGTACCTTCACTTTAGGACCCGTTCTTTGTTGCTTGCTGTGCAAACTTTGATGATTTGCCACCAGAAGTGTCTTTTGGTTGGTAATGGGTGCTAAAAGTACCCCCTCCCCCCACCCATCCCAAAAGAAAAACAGTTAAAGTATTTTAAAGTAATTATTAAAAACAAATATGTTTTGGGCAAAAAAAGTAAAGAAAACCTGAAAGCTCTGTAATATTAGTCTTGTGTTCCCACTTCTGCCTCTCAAACAAAAGTAGCCATCGGGACAAGTGAGGGACAAAGTATATATAAACCCCATTATGTTTGACGTCATGCCTCACAGGATTTTTGTACCCACCATTTTCTTGGGGTTCTTTGAGGGACACAGGCCCCCCCCCCCCCATATGTTTATAATAATTGTGCTTTCGGTACTGCTCTGCTACAAAACTAAGGCATGCTGGTTGTAGGAGACATTCTTCTGGACTGGCCTACAGGTTTTTGCTGTTAGCCAGTATCCAATCTTGCTGTAGGAGGCAGTATAACCTGAAGGTGAATGACTTCCTATGTCCCTCAATGGATTCCAAGAAAAACATTTTAAAGTGAGTACAGTTTGATGTTGTACATCTCTGGAATACCCCTTAAACCCAATACAAGTGCAGAAAAAGAACTGTTGATGTGGCAGAAATAGTGTGCTCCTTCCTTCCTTCCCCCGACATGAGAACATCACATATGTTTGTCTCTGAATTCAAACGCTGTTATCAGCCATGTCTACCTAGTTTCTGAAACTTTACAAAGAACAAAGCCCACCCGCCTCATCTCCCTAACCCCCCCCCCCCCCCGGTCACAGTCCTCTCCTTATCTCCATGACCCCCCCTAGTCTTTATCTTCATAACCTATCCTTATCTCCATAACCCCCCCCCCCTCCTCATCACCTCTCCTTATCTCCATAACACCCCTAGTCCTTATCTCCATCACGCCCCTAGTCTTTATCTCCATAATACCCCTAGTCTTTATCTCCATCACGCCCCTAGTCTTTATCTCCATCACGCCCCTAGTCTTTATCTCCATCACGCCCCTAGTCTTTATCTCCATCACGCCCCTAGTCTTTATCTCCATCACGCCCCTAGTCTTTATCTCCATCACGGACCTAGTCTTTATCTCCATCACGCCCCTAGTCTTTATCTCCATCACGCCCCTAGTCTTTATCTCCATCACGCCCCTAGTCTTTATCTCCATCACGCCCCTAGTCTTTATCTCCATCACGCCCCTAGTCTTTATCTCCATCACGGACCTAGTCTTTATCTCCATCACGCCCCTAGTCTTTATCTCCATCAGGCCCCTAGTCTTTATCTCCCATCAGGCCCCTAGTCTTTATCTCCCATCAGGCCCCTAGTCTTTATCTCCCATCACGCCCCTAGTCTTTATCTCCATCACGCCCCTAGTCCTTATCTCCATCACGCCCCTAGTCTTTATCTCCATCACGCCCCTAGTCTTTATCTCCATCACGCCCCTAGTCCTTATCTCCATCACGCCCCTAGTCTTTATCTCCATCACGCCCCTAGTCTTTATCTCCATCACGCCCCTAGTCTTTATCTCCATCACGCCCCTAGTCTTTATCTCCATCACGGACCTAGTCTTTATCTCCATCACGCCTCTAGTCTTTATCTCCATCAGGCCTCTAGTCTTTATCTCCCATCAGGCCCCTAGTCTTTATCTCCCATCAGGCCCCTAGTCTTTATCTCCCATCAGGCCCCTAGTCTTTATCTCCCATCAGGCCCCTAGTCTTTATCTCCCATCAGGCCCCTAGTCTTTATCTCCCATCAGGCCCCTAGTCTTTATCTCCCATCACGCCCCTAGTCTTTATCTCCCATCACGCCCCTAGTCTTTATCTCCCATCACGCCCCTAGTCTTTATCTCCCATCACGCCCCTAGCCTTTATCTCCCATCACGCCCCTAGCCTTTATCTCCCATCACGCCCCTAGTCTTTATCTCCCATCACGCCCCTAGTCTTTATCTCCTATCACGCTCCTAGTCTTTATCTCCCATAACACCTCTAGTCTTCCCATCTTCATAATCCCTTATCTTCATGACCCCTCCTCCTCATCTCCTCTCCAACTCCTCTTCTCTCAATAATATCTCCTTATCTTCTTACCCCCCCCTAGTCTCTATCTACATAACCTCTCCTTATCTCCATAACCTTCCTAGTCCTTATTTCCATAACCTATCCTTATCTCCATAACCCCCTTATCTCTATAAACCCTAGTCTTCATTTCCTTTCCTTATTTCCACAACCCCTCCTCATTTCCATAACTGCTCTTCCATAATCTCTCATTATCTCCATAACTTCTAGTCCTCGTTTTTTCTGCTTATCTCAAAAACCCCTCCTCCTAGTCTCCTCTCCTTATCTTCATAACATTGTGGTCTTCATCTCTATAACCTCCCATTATCTCTATAACTCCTCTTCCTCCTCTTCCTCTTATTGCTCTTCCCCTTCATCCTCTTCAGAACCTTTATCTACCTAACCCTTTAGTCCTCATCTCCATAACCTCTCTTTATTTCCATAACTGCTGCTCATCGTCATAATATCTCATTTCCAAACCCCTCCTCCTTATCTTTCTTTATCTCTATAACCCCCAATCCTCATTTCCTAAGCTTATCCCCCATAACCTCTTTTACTCCATAACCCCTCCTCATCTCACGCTCTCCTTATCTACACAACCTCTCCTCCCCATCTTCTCTCCTCATCCCCATCTTCTCTCCTCATCCCCATCTTCTCTCCTCATCCCCATCTTCTCTCCTCATCCCCATAAACTCTATTTCCATAACCTGTCCTCTTCATCTGCTCTCCTCAACTTTATAACCCTTCTTCCACGTGACCCCTCCTCCTCATCACCAAAACCCACCACCTCCATAAGCCCTGGTCAGAGCCAGAGAACACAATTTATCAGATCTCACAATTTCTGGCAGGATCAACATGTAATTTTTTTGTGTAATTTTCAGTGGCATATTTAACAGATCCTCACGGTGAGGTCCATTGTTGGGGTTTACATACACATTGATACCGGCTGAGCTCTGTTTGGAAAGCACTGAACCTTGTTGCTGACCATGCGCCCCCTTTATGGGCGATCTTCCATGAACGGCCTTGTATGCTGTTGTAGCACAAATACTGATGTTGGCTTTCTGCTGTGGCGTCCTGAGAGGCAATATATTTTATTTAGGAAGCCTGTACTCTCTACAACCCATTCCAGTAGCTCTTGCAACTTCATTATCGGCATTATACAATTTTATGTAAATGTTAAGCAAAAATGATTAATGCCGTGCCACCGCTAACTCCAACGTATGCACCTTCTAAAGTGAAATTAGAAAATAAATCCGTTTCCTGGTAAATCTATTCAAAAGCCATCAGAGCAAAAAAAAAGCATATGCTTACACAGCAGTCTCCTGGCCAAAGGAGCTCGTCATTTAACTTCCCCTCCGCTTATCTCGCTTCTGCTCCTTATCTCCGAAATGCACAAATCGCTTCCCTTTTTCCAAACGCTCGGCAGCCGCTGTGGAAATCCTCTGTGTTCCTCATGTGGCTTCTGTGGCAGGGGACCAGATAGGGCCGGGGCAGTACAATAGGCATGGCTTCCGGTAATAGACGTGCCTTGTGCTCGGGACTGAATGGGCAAAGCTTGATGTGTAGAGAAATGCATAGAGGGCGGATAAGCCGCTGCCAGCCTCTGAATTCAGGGCGATACGATTTTGTGGGTGACGCTTGTTTGAATGTCTTGCAGAGCCCGTTATCTTGTCAGGTTGTTGGATGGACTAGAATCGGGGCTCAGTGGAAGGAGGGATCACAGCGGGACCTGTGGGATTATATGCAGCATGGTTTACATGGATTGTTTAGGGTGGTTTTTATATTTAGCATTTTATATAGATATAACATTTTGCATGCTGCTTTTTAATGTGCAGCTCTCTAAAGGTTCTTTCCTACAGCTGCTGTGCTAAGAAAAGACCTTGAAATGTGTATAAGCCCAAGAACAAAAATATAGTGACAGTTACCAGTCCTTAGATGTAGTGCCTGCATTCATTTTCTTTTTCCATTTTTTTTCCTTTACTTTCACATTATTATTATTATTCACGATTTATATAGCGCCAACAGTTTACGCAGTGCTTTACAATGTAGAGAGTAACACACTTCCTGTTCTAGTGACAACCCTCACTGTACTATTTCTATGGAGAAGTAATGTCATCCTAGGCACTCCTGATTTAGGGTTTAAAATCCTTCTCTCCATTAAAAACGTGGGGGGGGGGGGGGGGGTGGGGGGGGGGGGGGGGTAGTCTACAGAAGATAGCTGGGAAGGCTGATAACATTGCTTGAGATATCAGTTCACTGCACAGGAAGTTACAAGGATGTTCTTTTAAGGACAGCGGGGGTCCAGATTTTGGACAGAGGACAAATGGTTCACAAGATCTGTGAAAGAGGCCATTTATGTCCGACCAGAATGGCCATCCGTGAACTGGGGTTGGAGCCTCCCACCCCATCTGTCTTCAACCAAAATGCCATTTATCTCTACCATGGTGATTTGACAACAGTTCACACCTTCAGCCTTGTAAATCGAAGGTTCCGCACATGTGCAGACCTTTCTGACACCAAGGGTGGGATTATATAGTTAGAACAGGGAGGTTCCACAACTTTCACACCTGCCAACCTGTTCTCAGACAATCCGCATCTGCCTGGGCAAATTCCATAGTAATTGGATGAAGATGTTGGGGCTCCCTGTGTGGCTATAAATGTTTTGGGTATCTTTCTGACACTCATTAGACCTGAAAAAGTGTCTTGGAGAAGATACAACCTCTCCAACATCAACAATTTCCAAGGATAGAATTGATTCTTGTAGGTGTTGATTATCCATCCTGTTCTTAGACAATCAACATGTACACAGTCTGACAATTAGATGACGGATTTGGTGATTCCCTGTGTGGATATAAATGTTGGGGTATCTTCCTGACACTCATTAGACCTGAAGAAGTGTCTTGGAAGAAGATACAACATCTCCAACATCAACATTGTCCAAGGATAGAATCAATTCTTCTTGTTGGTGTTGATTATCCATCCTGTTCTTAGACAGTCAACATGTACACATTCCATGACGATTAGATGAAGTATTTCGTGATCCCTATGTGGATATAAATGTTGGGGGATCTTCCTCATACTCAGAACTGAAGAAGATACAAAACTTCTTCAACAGTACAGAACCATTTGTATGTGACCAACTACTACTATATATACTATAACCTGGAGAATAAAAGCCTTCAAAGACATTTCTGGCTGGATCAGCTGATAGGTTTCCATACTTGCATGGAGAACGTACTAGACCGGAAAAAGAAAAACGAATGCTGGCGCCATGTCTAAGGACTGGCAAGCTGCAGTACAATACGTTTGTGTTCCTGGGTTTAGCTCTCCTTTAGGTCAGCCTTTCTCAACCTTCTTAACCTGAAGGAAACCTTGAAATAACTTTTCCGGACTTGGGGAACCCCTGCTAATTACTACTCTAGCTAAAGATAGAGTCCATAGATGGGCAATAAAGGTACTGGAGGACCTCAATTACAAGGAACGACTACAAGCATTAAACGTATTCTCCCTGGAGAAGAGGCGCTTCTGAGGAGATATGATAGCGATATGCAAATACCTGAAGGGTGATTCTAGAATTCGGAGGAGAGTTTAACCTCCAGTCATCTTCCAGGGCAGCCCCTGAGATATGGGCAGGAAACACATTGCCTCTAGCATAGGGAGGAAACTTTTCAGTCTCAGGGAGATCAAGAAGACAAGTTTCTGCTCAATGGAAGATGGAGGTGAAGCAGTTTAACCTTAAACTGCTTAGGGGTTCTTTACTGTCAAAGTGGTAAGGATGTGGAATTCCCTTCCACAATTGGTGGCATCAGCAGGAAGTGTTGATGATTTAAAAAAACTTAAATGGGCATCTTGATGAATGCAATATTCAGGGATATGGGAAATGGTGTTGACATATACACACACCCACACAGGTTGAACTGAATTGGTGTCTTATCTTCAACCTACAGCTCACAGTACATTGTGATGTTCAGTGGGAAGAATACTTTGTGGGGTCATTGGGAAGAACCCCCCCTTACAGATGGCTAGAATATCATTGGCATCAGTAAATACTCATTAAAGAGGCAGAAGTTGCTCATTGCTCAAGGACCTCCTTGTAACCTCTGGAAGAACGGATGGAATCTGGGCAATCCCCAGAACCCTGAATGAGGGACGTTCCACCATTCTCTATTTCAGAACCAATGGGAATATCTAAAAAAGAATTATATTCTGGTTTCTGTTGGTTGAGCTCAGTGGACTTTTGTCACTTTTCAGCCCTTCTATGTAACTGCATTTTGTACATTTCATGAGATGGGTAAAAGATGGCTTCATCTCCTGTTCTCCACCTCTAGAGAACTCCTCAGACATGTTTCGCCCTTTTTCAGGGGTTAAATGTAGATGTCTACAGTTAAGCCCCAAAAAGGGCAAAACGCGTCTAGAGTTCTCTACAGGTGGAGAACATGAGCTAAAGCCATCTTTTACCTATCTTTATACAATTATGCAACAAGGGGGAGTCTGTGTGCAGACAGCCACCATTATGTTGGTCTTCTGGAACCTGACAAGCCGATTCGGTCTTGGTCTTACACCAGTCTCTTCACATGCTGATCCGACTGACACTGGTTTGGAGGACGTTCAAGTTGTTCTATTATCATTTTTTTTTTAAAAAGATATTCTTTATTTGATGCTCAGGACTAGAAGAATAACACTACTTTGTACCTGGACTGCCGCACTCCATGCAAAAAAAATCTTTATTTGAAAATGGTTAAAATCCAAAAAAGGCAAGCAAAAGGTGGACAAACCAGGCGTAAAATAGCTAACGCGTTTCACATTCAGAGATGCTTACTCATGAGTAAGCTATGAGTAAGCATCTCTGAATGTGAAACGCGTTAGCTATTTTACGTCTGGTTTGTCCACCTTTTGTTTTGTTTGCCTTTTTTGGATTTTAACCATTTTCAAATAAATATGTTTTTTTGCATGGAGTGCGGCAGTCCAGGACCTCTTTTCTTCTCGCATTTTGAAGCACAGCCAGCACCCAGCTTTGTGAAGTAGGACGGGGTTTACATAAGGGACTACAGAGGCTTTTTGTAGCGGTTTCTTCTTCCAACTACTTTGTACCTGGTGGGAGTGCACTGGGTTTCAATACAGCCCTGAATCGCCCACATGGGTGTCCGTATTTGTTCCGGGTCAGAGATGGCAAGTTTCCCTTTAGTGAGGTCAGGCTGGGACTTGCAGTGCCGCACTTTGCATCTCATGCCTGACTTTACAGTCAGCCTGTCCTAATGCTGCTCGTTATAATTTCCGTGCTATCATATAAATGAGCAAGAACTGTGCGTGTTGGAGGGAACGGCGTGTCACAGCGGTGAGTGTGCGGTGAATACCTGACTGTTACCACGGTAACTCCTGCTCACTTTCCTGCTGACTCATGCACACACAGTTTTTTCCCCCCGTTCATCGGAGATCTCACAGCACCCCCAGCAGTAAGACGGGGGGAATAGCGCTGATATAGCCGTGCGTCTTGTCACCCACTTAACACCCAGATAACTTGTCCCCCCCCCCCCCCCTCCTGTTCCCTCCGCAGCGGCACGTTGATTGCCGGCTCCATCACATAACAAGCAGGTGAGGAAATTGCAGGGGGCAAGGCTGTCATCTACATTCTGGAGGGTCTAAATTACAACTGTAGTCTGGTGTGTTTACGGGTGAGATATTTACCAGGCAGCTGGGAATTCGGCCAGAAATGTACTTCTGTTGTCCTGGAAATACGGCGCTGAAGGCTCAAAACGCGTCCAATTTAACATGAGCATTTTAAAGTGAACCTGCCCGTGCAGAAGGCCAGCCCCCCTTCCCCCCTGCAGCTGCACATACGCATCCTTCTGCCCCCTGCAGCTGCACATATGCATCCTTCTGCCCCCTGCAGCTTCACATACGCATCCTTCTGCCCCCTGCAGCTGCACATACGCATCTTTCTGCCCCCTGCAGCTGCACATACGCATCCTTCAGCCCCCCTGCAGCCGCACATACGCATCCTTCAGCCCCCCTGCAGCCGCACATACGCATCCTTCAGCCCCCCTGCAGCCGCACATACGCATCCTTCAGCCCCCTGCGGCGGCAGGTGTGCATCCTTCAGCCCCCTGCGGCGGCAGGTGTGCATCCTTCAGCCCCCTGCGGCGGCAGGTGTGCATCCTTCAGCCCCCTGCGGCGGCACGTGTGCATCCTTCAGCCCCCTGCGGCGGCACGTGTGCATCCCTCAGCCCCCTGCGGCGGCACGTGTGCATCCTTGCATCTGCTCTTTCATTGTTGTTTAGGAATGGAGGCGATAAATATCTGACAATGACTGGTATGAAGGACTGGCTCTGCTTATTTCCATTAAACAGTGCCGGCTTTAAATTTCCCCTTCAGGTACACAACGCCCTCATAATGTGGGGGGTTCTCATCTCTGCAAAAGCCCTGACTAGCTTCCAAGGCAAATATTATCTGCTGAGGGGCCAGCTTATGCCTAATGGCGGGCAATCACAGTACAAATAAAGGCTCCACCAGACTACTCCAGACAGTAGATGGGGGTACCTGGGTGCCACAGGTTTCCTCCAGACCTCTCTAGACAGTAGATGGGGGGGTCCAGGGTCCCAGTGGTTTACACCAGTCCTGTGCTGATGGACATCATTTGATGTAGAGGGGAAGGAAGCATAATGAATCTTTTATCTGCTGCATTATTTCCTTGACTGACCACTGCGTCTGTGCTCCTCAGCATTGCCTGTTTCTTTGTACTTCTTTTAAAGGAGCTTGAACAGCACATCTTGAACCCCCAGTCTGCTGTGAAATCTTTGCCTGGGAGAGACCTTGCGGATGCAGTATAACTTCCTTATGGTCTTGTTGCTGTGCTTGCCGTGGTTTATGAACTGTGACCTGAAACAGTCTTCCACAACCTCACCTTTGTAGCAGAGTTTGGCTGTTCCTCACCCACAGTATCTTCACAACTGTTTGTTTGTTATTGACTGTTTCAACCCACATCTGAAATTGATGATCATTAGCACTTGCTTGGTATACCTGACACGAATCCTACAAATAATTCCTGACTTTGTGCACATGTACAAAAGTATCAAAAGTATGCAAATGTAGGAATTGAGGTTTGAGGCCAAAAGGGGGGGGGGGTCGCACCAAATATTGATTTGATTTTTTTTCTGTTTGCTGAGTACTGTGCAAATGTGTTAGTCAAGTGTGAAGAAATCCTGTAAAGTAGTAAAAAATATATATTTTGTTTATTTTTATCTATTTACAAAAAATGCAAAATCAGCAAACAGAAGAAAAATCTAAATCAAATCAATATTTGGAGTGACCCCCCCTTTGGCCTCAAACCAGCATCAATTCCTACATTTGCACACTTTTATTAAAGGTCATAGTTCTACTTTAAATAGTCCTATATTGATTACTGTACTGTTTATGATGCCTTTGTGATGGAAGGCTACAAGGCCGGTTGGCTTCAAGGAGATCCTCATACAGAACGGCTTCAGCTGGCTAGTCGCCATACAATATAGAGCAGCATTCCCCTACCATCAGAATTCTTGTCTTAAAAATAGATGGCAATATAAAAAAGTAAAAAAGCTATAAAAGAGTCAATAAAAAATTATATCACAAAGTGCAACCAATTGGGATGACGAGCAGATCTATAACAAAAGTGCATCTTGTGCTACATAGTGCCACAAAAGCAAAGTGGAGTAATAAGTCTTTCAAGTGATAGGTGCCCCTGTGTGTCCTCGGAATAATCACAGAGGGGCTCTTCTACACTCACCAGCGGGAGTCAATCACTTGTTAGAAGTAGGTCACCAATTCACTCAGATGTTTAATGGATCTCCTCTGTCGTCCTCCTCCGCTATCCATTCAATGTGCCTCTGAGAACATCATAGGGATATTGCATTCATATAGTGTTAGAGAAAAAGGCGACCTGGGAAAACTACTATAGCGCAGCAAACTTATTTAAAAGCCCAAATAGCAATAAAAGTAGTGCACTCGCATAGATTGGTGCAACCACAAACTGCCCCCTCATGCCCACCCCCCCCCCCACCCCGGCACCTGGAATGACCTGCTCTAAAACCAGCGTGCGCTACAGATGGTGGAAGTGACATCACAATCGGAAGTCCCGCCTATACGCGTTTCGTCACAGCTAGGATTGGTTCTTTGTGGTAAATGGATTTTGAAGTTGTTGACATAGTATAGCAGCCTTTCACAACCAACCTTTTTTACCCCAAAGGAACCCTTGAAATAGATTTTAGCTTATCGGGAACCCCAGCTATAGTCAGATTTATTGGATGACAATGGGAAGAATGACACCCCCGACATTGGTGGTCAATGAGAAGAATGTTCCTTACATTGGTGATCAGTGGGAAGAATGTTCCTTACATTGGTGATCAGTGAGAAGAATGTTCCTTACATTGGTGATCAGTGAGAAGAATGTTCCTTACATTGGTGATCAGTGAGAAGAATGTTCCTTACATTGGTGATCAGTGAGAAGAATGTTCCTTACATTGGTGATCAGTGAGAAGAATGTTCCTTACATTTGTGATCAGTGAGAAGAATGTTCCTTACATTGGTGATCAGTGAGAAGAATGTTCCTTACATTGGTGATCAGTGAGAAGAATGTTCCTTACATTGGGGATCAGTGAGAAGAATGTTCCTTACATTGGTGATCAGTGGGAAGAATGCTCCTTACATTGGGGATCAGTGAGAAGAATGTTCCTTACATTGGTGATCAGTGAGAAGAATGTTCCTTACATTGGTGATCAGTGAGAAGAATGTTCCTTACATTGGTGATCAGTGAGAAGAATGTTCCTTACATTGGTGATCAGTGAGAAGAATGTTCCTTACATTGGTGATCAGTGAGAAGAATGTTCCTTACATTGGTGATCAGTGAGAAGAATGTTCCTTACATTGGTGATCAGTGGGAAGAATGTTCCTTACATTGGTGATCAGTGAGAAGAATGTTCCTTACATTGGTGATCAGTGGGAAGAATGCTCCTTACATTGGTGATCAGTGGGAAGAATGCTCCCTACATTGGTGATCAGTGAGAAGAATGTTCCTTACATTGGTGATCAGTGGGAAGAATGTTCCTTACATTGGTGGGTGATCAGTGAGAAGAATATTCCTTACATTGGTGATCAGTGAGAAGAATGTTCCTTACATTGGTGATCAGTGAGAAGAATGTTCCTTACATTGGTGATCAGTGAGAAGAATGTTCCTTACATTGGTGATCAGTGAGAAGAATGTTCCTTACATTGGTGATCAGTGAGAAGAATGTTCCTTACATTGGTGATCAGTGAGAAGAATGTTCCTTACATTGGTGATCAGTGAGAAGAATGTTCCTTACATTGGTGATCAGTGAGAAGAATGTTCCTTACATTGGTGATCAGTGAGAAGAATGCTCCTTACATTGGGGATCAGTGAGAAGAATGTTCCTTACATTGGGGATCAGTGAGAAGAATGTTCCTTACATTGGTGATCAGTGAGAAGAATGTTCCTTACATTGGTGATCAGTGAGAAGAATGTTCCTTACATTGGTAATCAGTGAGAAGAATGTCCCTTACATTGGTGATCAGTGAGAAGAATGCAGCCTTTCACAACCAACCTTTTTTACCCCAAAGGAACCCTTGAAATAGATTTTAGCTTATCGGGAACCCCAGCTATAGTCAGATTTATTGGATGACAATGGGAAGAATGACACCCCCGACATTGGTGGTCAATGAGAAGAATGTTCCTTACATTGGTGATCAGTGGGAAGAATGTTCCTTACATTGGTGATCAGTGGGAAGAATGTTCCTTACATTGGTGATCAGTGAGAAGAATGTTCCTTACATTGGTGATCAGTGAGAAGAATGTTCCTTACATTGGTGATCAGTGAGAAGAATGTTCCTTACATTGGTGATCAGTGAGAAGAATGTTCCTTACATTGGTGATCAGTGAGAAGAATGTCCCTTACATTGGTGATCAGTGGGAAGAATGTTCCTTACATTGGTGATCAGTGAGAAGAATGTTCCTTACATTGGTGATCAGTGAGAAGAATGTTCCTTACATTGGTGATCAGTGAGAAGAATGTTCCTTACATTGGTGATCAGTGAGAAGAATGTTCCTTACATTGGTGATCAGTGAGAAGAATGCTCCTTACATTGGGGATCAGTGAGAAGAATGTTCCTTACATTGGTGATCAGTGAGAAGAATGTTCCTTACATTGGAGATCAGTGAGAAGAATGTTCCTTACATTGGTAATCAGTGAGAAGAATGTCCCTTACATTGGTGATCAGTGAGAAGAATGCTCCCTACATTGGTGATCAGTGAGAAGAATGTTCCTTACATTGGTGATCAGTGGGAAGAATGCTCCTTACATTGGTGATCAGTGAGAAGAATGTTCCTTACATTGGTGATCAGTGAGAAGAATGTTCCTTACATTGGTGATCAGTGAGAAGAATGTTCCTTACATTGGGGATCAGTGAGAAGAATGTTCCTTACATTGGTGATCAGTGGGAAGAATGTTCCTTACATTGGTGTTCAGTGAGAAGAATGTTCCTTACATTGGTGATCAGTGAGAAGAATGCTCCCTACATTGGTGATCAGTGAGAAGAATGTTCCTTACATTGGTGATCAGTGAGAAGAATGTTCCTTACATTGGTGATCAGTGAGAAGAATGTTCCTTACATTGGTGATCAGTGAGAAGAATGTTCCTTACATTGGTGATCAGTGAGAAGAATGTTCCTTACATTGGTGATCAGTGAGAAGAATGCTCCCTACATTGGTGATCAGTGAGAAGAATGTTCCTTACATTGGGGATCAGTGGAAGAATGCTCCTTACATTGGGGATCAGTGAGAAGAATGCTCCTTACATCGGTGATCAGTGAGAAGAATGTTCCTTACATTGGTGATCAGTGAGAAGAATGTTCCTTACATCGGTGATCAGTGAGAAGAATGTTCCTTACATCGGTGATCAGTGAGAAGAATGTTCCTTACATTGGTGATCAGTGAGAAGAATGTTCCTTACATTGGTGATCAGTGAGAAGAATGTTCCTTACATTGGTGATCAGTGAGATGAATGTTCCTTACATTGGTGATCAGTGAGAAGAATGTTCCTTACATTGGTGATCAGTGGGAAGAATGTTCTTTACATTGGTGATCAGTGAGAAGAATGTTCCTTACATTGGTGATCAGTGAGAAGAATGTTCCTTACATTGGTGATCAGTGAGAAGAATGTTCCTTACATTGGTGATCAGTGAGAAGAATGTTCCTTACATTGGTGATCAGTGAGAAGAATGTTCCTTACATTGGTGATCAGTGGGAAGAATGTTCCTTACATTGGTGATCAGTGAGAAGAATGTTCCTTACATTGGTGATCAGTGAGAAGAATGTTCCTTACATTGGTGTTTTGGGTTGACCCCAGAACTGTCCAGGAGTCATCAGATGGGAGGTTGGTCAGCCTCAGCTCACGGAACCCCCATCAACTTCTGGAGGAACTCGGGTTGATTATGGTGGCTGTAGAAGAATGATATAATATCCTTAGACTGTGGACAATAGACCACTTCTGCCGTCACACTTCATGCAATCAATCAGCCGGTGACCTTTGCGGTTGTAGATTAGCGGTAATGTGATGTTTTATGTCACTTCTATTCAATCATAATTCATCCCCATGGCTGGACCCTTTATAATAACACACACAGCATGTCCTCCGTATAATTCCTTCATTCCTGGGATTTACAGCACCTGAGATTTTCATTCTTTTCTTGTCATTTGCTGTGACGTCTGTGATTGAATGATCTCTGTGCCAGCAGTTTGAGAGTTGAACTGACATTAGACATTAACTCTTCCTCTTGACCTTCACTTTGTAAATTTCAAGCAGAACTTGTGTGTGTTTGATTTTTTTTTTTTTTTTTATTGCAAACACTTTGAGTTTGCAAGTTGCAAATAATGGATGCTTTCTTGAAGATCAGCGTTGCATTTTGTTTTATCCATGTTCTCTCTGTAGATACAGCGCAGTGAGTGAGGGTTGTCACCCCGGGACAGGAAGTGTGTTTCTGGCAGGAATATCGGGTGAAAATAGAGGGGGGGGGGAGGGGCGAATGCAGCCACCACAACTGAGGACTGGCAAGCTGCAATATACAAATGTTATGTTCTTAGGTTTAGATACGAGGTCTGTCCAGAAAGAATCCAGTCGTGTAATATGGAAAATAGACATTTTATTGAAAAAGATACAAGAGACCTTGTACATGGGACCTTTCATGCCAAGACCATAATTTAGGGAGCGGAAGACCTCAGTAGAAGAACATACAGGCACCATCCCATAATGCATCAACCGTCTATAAAGATTACTCTCCAGCTGACCACTTGTGCTAATAAAGGAGAAATATTTAGAAATGTATTACTACATAAATTGACACAACTTAAAGGGTAAGATCACCTTGGGGTTATTATATTATATAAAATACTTTGTGATTCGTTTACCATATTATTTGTTACCATATCCCAAGACTTAGACAAGCAAGAGGATCTTGAGAAAGCAACTCACAAGCGAAACACGTTGATCCACTACGATCTGTAGAGTGCTTATTCTAAAACTGTCTGATGTTAATGGATATGGTTTTTAAAGGGTAAGTTCAACTTTTAAAGAAATATCTGTAAGGTGATCTTACGCGGGGCCCCCTCCTCACCCTCTCCTGACTGGGTAAGTTTTGGACATTCAGCTGAGGGGATTTCTAAGCTCCAGACTTCTGACCCGGACATACCGGGGCTCAGAACGGCAGATTGCCACGGTCCAGGTCAGCAGGACTGGGGGAGGGGGTCCTGTGTAAGTTCACCTCACAGATTTTTCTGTAAAGGTGAACTTGCTCTTTAAAAACCATATCCATCAACATCAGCCAGTCATTTTTTATAATAAGCACTCTACAGATCATAGTGGATCAACGTGTTTCGCTTGTGAGTTGCTTTCTCAGGATCCACTTGCTCGGCTAAGTGTTGGCATATGGTAACTAGCAAATAATATGGTAAACTCATCACAACGTATTTTATATAATAACTCCAAAATGGGGGATCACGACAAAGTAGGTACAAAATTAAAAGAAAAATACACCATATAATATATATAACTTTTCTGTAAGGATGCACCAATATAGTTACATAATACGTGAGGTTGAAAAAAGACACAAGTCCAACCTATGTGTGAACATAGCGTCTGAAAAAAGGCATTTTGCAGATAGAAAAAAAAAAGTGCCAATAATGGCCCAAAAATGAAATCCTATTCACTTAAATTCATACTTTTAAAAAGTAAAATATACAATTATATAAAAAATATATATATTTTCTGTTTAAAACTGTCCATTTCGGTTCTCAGCCGAGTGCATCCTGAATTTTCAATTTCGGTCTGAAATTTCATGCATTTCGATGCACCAATAATTTCTTGTTCAAAATTTTTATTAAGGGAAAGAACAAAAAAAATCTCAACAGGAAGTATTAAAAATAAATCTTCCCCCAGGATATAAGAAGAGGTAATAATAGTGTAGTGACACGTTGCAGAGGTGGGGACGCAGCCCTTTGTAACGAAACATACAGAGAGAGATTAAAGAAACAAGGCCTAACATGACATCGTAAGGCTACGCGGTGCGAGTTAGTTTGAAGACACTTAACAGATTGTCGGTAGGTGAAATCCAGGAACTGATATGATTCCTATGAACCAAGGCTGATTACCGGGGACTCCGGCCGGAGTTGCCTTGTTTGACAGACAAGTGTCTAAGAGTCCTCGATACGGAGAAAGGTCAAATTGTAGGATAAACATTGGAGAGCATTTGTAGGTCTGACCTTAGGGGGGGGAATGTCCAGCCTCAGCATGACTGGCAGATATATTGGTCAGACCTGAAAGATTTACATGCTGAAGAGAATAGCTGAAGGGCGGAGGGAAAGGAGAAGGAAGTAAGAAGAGAGGATGAAGAAAAAAAGGAGTGCACCACTAATTTCATGCCAAGATCCTGCGTCAAATCCTCGGGCACATTAGTATTTGGAGTCTGCAGATCGGCTTCTAGTTCTCACTCTGTCAGTCGCCGATCTTCCTTGGTTGCAGCCCATTGAACGTTCTGAAGGTGTTCTGCTTGTTGCAGGCCCTCTATAATGTGGATCACTTTCAGTAGATTCTCCACCATCTTTGAAGCATTTGTGCCAGTCTTTTATTTGCGCTGCACTCATTTCACCCCCCCCCCCCCCCCCCAAAGCCTTCTGAATAGTTTCCGTGGAGGAAATGTTCAAGCTTAACTTAAAGTGGGAGTCCATGCAAAATCTAAAATCCCTGCATCTATAGACACCAGGGATCTAACACTAACCTCTCTATCCCTGTAAAGAAAAGAGGAGTATACATACCTTTTTTTGGAAGCCAATCTGACCCACTCCGACCCAATCTCCAGCGTCAGAAGCTCTGCAGAGGACACGGAGGACCATGGCTGTGAAATGAATGGGAAGTGACCTCACCCATAGACTTACTATGGGGCTTCCATTGTTTTCCGTCTCCTCTGCACAAACCTACATAGAGAAGCTGTGGCTCAGCGTGGGAGTGGGTCATATCGGCTTCCAAAAAGGTATGTATACTTTTCTTTACAGGGATGGAGAGGTTAGTGTTGGATCCCTCGTGTCCATAGATGCAGGAATTTTAGATTTTGCATGGACTTCCAATTTAAAATTTGATGATTCGTTGCTTTACTCACTCTGGCATTTTGAATGCGACAGCCACAGAGTACATAAGCTCACTCAGTGGCATCTAGCACTCCCATTGACTGATTCAGTGGGAGTGCGCATTCTGGTCCACTCTCCTTGGCTGCCAGGTTTCTTCGACGTTGCGTAATCCTCTCTTTACATTAACAATTGCTGGACTTTTTCTGGACAGATCTCCATATGCTTTAACCTGTTGTGAACCTTACCGTACACACTGTGCCCCATGAGTGTGATGAAGGCCATATGGTTTTGGTTGTCATACCCCCCTCCCAGCTGGCATGGTTCCCTACAGTATTTACCCTTTTGCCACAAGATCTTCTCCGTCTTTGTGATTTAATGACCACCTACTCCACTTCACAACATCTAATAATTAGCATTAATACCTTTTTTTATACTTTAATCCTCAGTTCCATGATCATCTATCTGCACACCGATTTCAGGCTATGGCGACCAGTTTGCTGAAGCCATTCTTTATGCAGCCAACTGGCCTTGTTGCTTGCCCTCAAAGCTTTTCCAAGAGTTCTGTAAACCAGGGTCAGACCAAGTAGGGTAGAACTACTCTCCAACCCCCCCCATTAAAAATATTTGCTGCAGCATTCAATTTTCTTGGCCTTCTTGCTTTTTGGCCTTTTGGCTAAGATCAAGTGTAGTATCTGTTCTCAATGGGAAAGAGAACCGAGCTCCTCCAGAATGGGAGGGGGTTAGGGGAAAGGGGGGCTGCTGTGCTAGCTAGTATCTAGCCTGATGGAATTCGGTGGGAATGGTGGGAGGACCCTTTTTTCTTCTTCTGGGTTTAATCTGGCCTGACTCCCACAAGCTTGTCCCCGGTTGATGGCAGGGCTCTCCCTAAGTTTAAATGCCTTCCTGGTAGGAATGGGTCTGCACTTATCTGGCCAGGGGGCTGAGAGAAGCCCACGGTGTACGTGCCCCTGGAGTGGCAGTCCAGGGGTGTCGTAAATATTTACAATTGGGGAGCTCACCATGAGTTTTTCGGCACCATGGTCACTACGCCATTGCAAATGCCTCTAGGGCTGGGCATTTTGGCTAAGACCAGAGAAAACATTTATTTACGAGCAAAAGGCACCTTTATGGTTTTGCACCTTGGCACCAAAAGCACTTATTCACTTCCCCTTAATTTTTTTTGTTTGTCACTGCACTTTTTGCACAGCACTGTATGTACCTTCTCACCTCCCAATTAGTAGGGTGCAGGTCCTCGGGCCTGCCCTGAAAGTCTTGGGGAAAGGCTTTTTGGCTATGTTCTCCCCCTCCCATGGTGTCTCCCCTCGGGGAGCCCCACCTAGTACTTGAGTTGGCCTTGCTTCCGCAGGCCTCCCGAAGAAAGGGGTCTGCCTGGTTTGGACTGGTTGGAACAGTGACTACCCCAGTCCTATCAGGAGCCTTGTGCATCGGGGGATCAGGGTTAGGGGTCCTTTCTCTTCGGAGGAGGACCATGTGTACACCCTGTGTGCTCACTTTTTTTTTTCATGCACCCGGTGTTACATTTTGTGAGTGTGTTTTGCTACAACGTTGGGCTCAATTTTCTGGGGTTTATATATATTCTCTCCAAATGCTAAACCTGTACTTTATTACTATGCCCCTAAGACTATGTTAGTAAAGGCAGACCCTCCCACCTAGCAGTGCCTTATAAATGCATCTCCCCTTGCAGTGTATCTACCTGGAGGGGATGTGACCAGAGTTGGTCTAAGCTGCCTGGAATAACGAGTTTATAGTTTTCAAACACCGAGCCTGTTATCTTCTTATAGAAGTACA
This sequence comes from Aquarana catesbeiana, assembly GCF_042186555.1. Classification (NCBI taxonomy): domain Eukaryota; kingdom Metazoa; phylum Chordata; class Amphibia; order Anura; family Ranidae; genus Aquarana; species Aquarana catesbeiana. The sequence continues at coordinate 916,062 of NC_133328.1, read as the reverse complement.
CTTCTGTTTCTGGGAATAAACATCAGCATATCATCTTAGATAATTTAATTTTTTTTCTGTACATCTTATTCCGCTTTCATTAATCTTTGTCTAGTGGGAGTCCCTCTCCCTTATAACAGCTGTGGATGTCTGTTATTACCATATACAGCATGATCTTACACGGCCTCTCTCTGGTTTGCCGAATTGGACTGACAGGAAGCTGGTAGGAAGCCATGTTGTCATCCCTTAGGAGACCTCTTTATCTTCATGTCCAGCTTGTCTGACTTGCGCTCCAGTTATTCGGTCTGTTGCTTTGAGTCTATCGGTGTCAGCTTTTTATATTTCTCAAAACACGTCCAACATGTAGACTGTTCTGGATTTCACTCTGTGTGTACGATGGTTGTGTTGAACATAAAGTACAAACATAACTGGCCATTGCTGCCATATTACATCAGCCGTTCTCAACCTTGGACCATGGAGGAACCCTAGAAATAATTTCTCAGTCTCAGGGAACCCTTGCTAATATTTTATGTAAGCATGTTCAATTAGTTGTAGATGTGATAATGCAGTAATAAGGTATGGAGCACCCAGGACAGACCTACGGTAACCATAACAATAGGATGCCTATGCATTGGTGGTCTGTGAAGAATTTCCTATTTCTATTGGGGGTTGCAGTTGCGTAGTGCTTCGCCTACACTGGAGATCAGCGGACAAGTGCTCCCTAAAATCAGTAAAAAGTGGCCATTTTACACTGGAAATCAGTGTACATTGGTGGTCAGTAGAAGTAGTTACTCCCTTATAATGGTGGCTATTGCAAGAGGCACCCCCTATACATTGCTGGTCAAAAGTAGATGCCTCCTTATAATGATGGCTAGTGGAAGAGGCACCCCCTTACATTGCTGGTCAGTAGAAGTAGTTACCACTTATAATGGTGGCTAGTGGAAGAGGCGTCCCCTGTACATTGATTGGTCAGTGGAAGTATAGTTACCCCCTTTATAATGGTAGCTTGTGGCGGAGGCACCCCTTACGTTGTTAAAATTAAGTGGTAAGCTTTGGGTTGAGTTCATCCTGAGCATTAGATTTTCAGCATTTGCCAAACGTGCATACTAAATGGCCAGATCAAGCCACCCAAACCTTCTTTTAGTCTTTTTGTGGTGGTATCAATACCTGCACTGAATGAATGATGCTTGCTGGGTTGTTGCGTCTAGTAACCAAGCCACTGGCCATCTCAGGTGACATCATTAAACAGTTATGGTCGTGACCATTCTTGGTCAGTGATTCTGGCTTGACATTCAGCAGCCATCTGACAAGATGTCATTTGCAGTGCGAGTCTGTCAAAAGCCGAGGTCTTTGGTAATCTGTAGGGTAAAGCATCAGATTGAAACCAAGCCATTGGGTATCCCGGGTGACGTCATTGACCAGATATTGCCCTTGGTCAATGACATCAGCATCACTGGCTGTCTTATTGGACATTCAGCTGCCGGCTGGTAAGCTGTCATTCGTGGTGAGAGTCCTTTTTACTTTTTTGCTTAGTCTTTACCATTGTATATGTTTATCTTCTATTTACATTTTTTGCGAATGGGTAAAAGGTACGCGTTCACCCGGGGGGGGGGACTGGCTGGCTATTTAGAGGCCCTTGTATTTCTAAATGAGACTTAGATTCCAATAAATCATCCCTTCCCTCCCCTAGCAGACCCCAGGGATGTGGGGATAAGGCCCTTGCCCCATCAACAAGCTTTGTTTTTTGCTTGTAATCCCCCTTTGAAATCAATGCTGGGCCCAAAATGTCTAGCTACCCATGCCTGTTTTTTTTAAACCAAAGCTTACAATTTGGCCTTGAAAGGAAGCAGAGATCCACAGAATGATGAAGCAGGGAGATCCTTGCAGTGAAAGTCCTCAGGTACAGCTTCCTCTCCAGCAAGGAGAATAGTGATCAGCACAGTACTGACATCTCCAAATCCCCTGAGATTACCAAGCTAGGAAGCTGGGAGATCCTTGCAGTGGTGGTCCTCGGGTACAGCCTCCTCTCCAGCAAGGAGAATAGTGATCAGCACAGTACTGACATCACCAAATCTCCTGAGATTGCCAAGCTAGGAAGCTGGGAGATCTTGCAGTGCAAGTCCTCAGGTACAGCTTCTCCTCCAGAAAGAAGAACAGTGATCAACACAGTACTGACATCACCAAATTTTCTGAGATTACCATGGTAGGAAGCCGGGAGAAACTTGCAATGGTGGTCCTCTGGTACAGCTTCCTCTCCAGCATGGAGAACAGTGATGAGCACAGTAGTGACATCACCAAATCTTCTGAGATTACCAAGCTAGAAAGCCGGGATTTCCTTGCAGTGCAAGTCCCCAGATACAGCTTCTCCTCCAGCAAGGAAAATAGTGATCAGCACAGTACTGACATCACCAAATCTCACTCCAAATCTGGTGAGACGATGGGCCAGAGGCAGCAGAGCCTTAGCTGATCTCACACTGCAGAAATATATGGCTATAAGGATGCAGAACAGGGGTGCATAGGCTCACTCATAGACCAGGTACTGCAATGCTGGAGGAGGATTTCAAGACCAAAATATTTTTTTTTTCAAGGTTCTGCTTGATTAGATTTCTAGATGTTCCCTATAACACAGCAACTATTCACTTTTAGTGTTTGCTTCCACTAAAAGAAATACGTACAAGTATGTCTGTATCGTTTAGCTCACTACGATTCTACATATATTCCTTCCCAGAAGGTTGGGGTTATACTTTAATCTATTGAACTTGATCTATATTGTAGTAATCGGCATCTGATAATGCCCTTGAGTGGATGCAATGGTGTAAAGAAAGGAAAGCCGCGTCCTGCAGCCTCTCCATCGTGTATTTACTGTACGCCTCGTGAACCCTCGCTGAGCGCCCCGCAGTGCTGTTCCACATGGAGAGTTTTACACATTCCCATGCTGGCCCAGCGAGGCCGAAAGCCCTGTAAATATTGACTGTGCGGAGATTAATGTCACTACATAAGTCATTGTTGGCCGTCCACCCTCTTTAACACCACCGAAGAGGCCCCAAGCGTCTCCTCGCCACACTCCTCTATAATTAACTGGTGTAGCCTGCGAGGGAAGTCACCCAGGGTGTGCTAATAATTACAATAATGAAATGTCTTTCGCCTCCTGTTTTATTAAATGAGAGGAAGTTTGCTGAACGATGGGGAAATTTTATCCTTATTTCTTTTTAATCAGCTTTCTCTGATGAAGCACGTCTTAAGCTGCGTTTTGGGGATCCTACTTGGCTCTCCAGTATTACATGATTGTGTTTTATAGCGTTTAACATCATCTGCTAATGCCAGAACAACCACAATAGTAAACCTCCCTATATATATGAGATCCTCTATCCATAGCTGATCCAGAGGAAGGCAAAGAGCCCCAGTGACTGTGAGAGAGCGAAGGTTTGCGTCTCTCTCTCCCTCCCTACGGTAACTTTGGACTTCATCTATGACGGGACTCTATGGCTGAACTCTGGATGGAGGTTAATCTATTTGAGCATCCACAGTAAAGATCTGCTGATCTTGGATAATCTGGGGGTGCCTTATCTTGTAAATACCATCAATGCTCCCCGTCTTTCCCTATTTCCAGCAGCTGAATACCCTTTTCAGTGGAAAAGGCAAACCAATTGGTTACAACCTAATCCAAAACAACGAAGGTGTTTTCTTATCTTTCCTCTATGGTCACATTACGTCCCACAAGTCTGGTGTTTATTGGAACTCGTGTACTTAATTGATTCGTCAAGTCCTGGTTTTAAAGCATCTACATCAACTACATGCAGCACTCTTAAAGTGGAGTTCCACCCACAATTTTCACTCCTCACCATGCAGTACCAATGTGCATCTTTAAAATTAATTGGCAATTCATTTTTTTCTGTTGCCTTCCCAGATTTATGCCTATACAGTGGAACCTCGGTTTGCGAGTAACGCGGTTAACGAGCGTTTCGCAATACGAGCACTGTATTTCTAAAATTCCTAACTCGGTTTGCTAGTGTTGTCTCGCAAAACGAACAGGATTCAGGCCAAAGCGTTGTGCAGTACTGCTTTTGGCCTGAGGTGGGGGGAGGCGCCGGAGCCGAGCAGAGCCGAAGGTCACGTTCGGAAATGCATTGAAAGGCCCGAGTACCGCACGTCTGACCTCGGCAAATCTCGGAATGGAAGTCTTTCCGAGGTTTGACGAGGTCCGCCGAAGTGTCCTCGGGCCTTTTTGGTCGTTTCCAAGGCTCTCCAGCGCCCCCCCCCCCTGCCTCTGGCCGCATGCGGTATTGCATCTCATTGAAGTGAACAAATTATTTTCGTTTCCATTGACTTCAATGGGAGAACTCGCTTTGATATGCGAGTACTTTGGATTACGAGCATACTCCTGGAACGGATTATGCTCCTAATCCGAGGTTCCACTGTACTTCACTTCCTCCTTTAGGGCAGCGGTTCAGTACATCATTTACGATTTTGCATTGGCTCCTGGGAGATATTGGTCAGCTTGGCATGGCTCCCGTAACATTTAACTTTGGTGTCTATGGAAATTCTTGTTCAGCTTGACATGGCACTGCTCCCGTAACATTTACCATTGGCGTCTATGGAAAATCCTGATCAGCTTGACATGGCAAGCTGACCAAGATAGCACTGCACATGCGCGAGATCGGCAGCCAGCATGCACGAATCCAGGAAGGACACTGTGGCTTCCGATGCCCACACTGGAGATGGTCTGTGCACGAACTTCACATAGTATGAAGACGATGCTGCACAAATGGAAAACTGGGCATTACAGCATACCTTTGTTACATTGTACGAGGTATGAGTATTCTAGGGGTAATTTTATCTTAAGTCATATTTCGGCCGGAACTTCGCTTTAAAACAAAAAAAAGTGGATCCTGTTCCCTTAAAGCATCTTATGCAGCACAGTGCTTGTGGTGTGTAATTTGGCCCCCTGTAACACCTAAAATACCTGGCTGATCCTGCCTGGCTATACCCTCCCCCCTGTATGCTGACTCTGATATATCAGGGCTGCTGAGCTCTGAGACTGGAGTCAGCGTACGTGCCTCCGTCATACGCAGCCTGCTCTCCTGTGTCTCCTCTGTCCTCATCCCCCCCCTCCCCTCTCTGTCTGCTCGTACCAGTGCCCACCCCACCCCCATTACTGCTGCTCTCATATCTGCAGCTAAATGTTGTAATCCCCTCTGTGCCATTATAATAAGTGTACCTGTGCAATGTAAAAAATCTGCCAATATGTACCTTGTATGAGCGTAGCTGACTGTCGGTGTTCACATCGGCGCTCTCTCCCCTCTCTTCCCCTCCTCCCCGGCTGACATCAGCGGGAGGGCTTGGCCCCACCCACCGGAACTGTGAGCTGAGAGAGAAGAGAGCCGAGGAATCAGCTGAGCACCGGGAACCCCGAGCTTATATAGGTACAGATCGGCAGATTTTTTACATTACACAGGCATAGGGACACTACTTATTATAATACAGAGACGATGGGAGGATTTTAACGCCCAATTTCAACTCCCCTGAGGAAGCTGTTCTGTGCGAAACGCGTAGAGAAGAAGTGGATGCATTGTTGTATGAATCGCATGTTCATGTGATAAACTTTTATTATCTTTTAAATTTGCTATGAAATAAAAATGATGAATATATTTATCAGGAATATCCTTCCTGATCCTCCAGAAGGCAGATGGACATTCTCTGGAGGTATTACCTAGAAACTTTCGTATTCCGTTTTATATTTTATACATTTAGGAATACATCCAGATGTTTTAAACACAATCTGCCGAACTGGCCAGAACTAGTTGTGTCTTGCTGAAGCACTGAATCACCCCCCCCCCCCCTCCTCAACTCCACAAGATGGTGGGGAAGGGGGAGGTAGTTTTGTAGTAAAAGATGAGCTCTGGTAGAGGGCGAATTAAAGTCATATTGAAGGTTGATGTTTGTTTATTTTTTTCAAATAACAGACACATCTTGCTTACCTGCTCTGTGTAATGCTTTTGCACAGAGTAGCTCCGCTCCTCCTCTTTTTGGGGTCCCCGCCCGTGCTCCTGGCCCCTCCCTTCCGCCGAGTGCCCCTATAGCGAATAGGCTTGCTCCCAAGCCCCTCCTCTGTTTGTCCATTCAGGCGCAGCCACGGCTCGGCCCCACCGCCACTCTCTCCTCCTCCTCATTGGCTCACTGGCTGTGATTGGCAGCAGCCAATGAGAAGGGAGAGACCCTGGAGCGCCGCTGTGGAATGTAAACGGTGTTCAAATCACACATGTGAGATATCGCCGCGATTGTCGGGGGGCGAGAACAATAATTCTATCAGAAGGCCTCCTCTGTAACCTGCTTACTGTTACTTTTTTTAAAAGCGTCGCCTATGGAGATTTTTAGATACCGTAGTTTGTCGCCATGCCACAAGTGGGCGCAATTTCAAAGCGTTTAATGCTGGTTATCTATTTACTCGGCGCAACATCATCTTTCACAATATACTAAAAAAATGTGGCTAACTTTACGGTTTAGTTTTTCTTAAATTCATAAGTGTTTGTTTTTTTTTTTGTTTCCCCACAAAAGTTGAAAAGACCGCTGCGCAAATACGGTGTGACATAAAATATTGAAACGATCACCATTTTATTCTGCGTAAAAAAAATGTGTGTGTGTGTGTATATATATATATATATAAAAATATACAAATTTACACACACACAGTGGAACCTCGGATTGCGAGTAACGTGGTTAACGAGCGTTTCGCAATACGAGCACTGTAGTTTTAAAAATAGTAACTTGGTTTGCGAGTCTTGTCTCTCAAAACGAGCACGATTCAGGTCAAAGCGTGTGCAGTACCGTGTTTGGCCTGAGGTGGGGGGGGGGGGGGCGCCGGAGCCGAGTGACGCCATTCGGAAATGCACGGAAAGACCCGAGGACAGCTCGGCTGACCTCGGGAACGGAGTCTTACCGAGGTCAGCCGAGGTGTCCTTAGGCCTTTCCGGACGTTTCAGAGCCTCTCTGGCGCCCCCCACCTCTGGCCGCATGTGGTATTGCATGCCATTGAAGACCATGCGGAACAAATTATTTTCGTTTCCATTGACTTCTATGGGGAAACTCGCTTTGATATGCGAGTACTTTGGATTACGTGCATTCTCCTGGAACGGATTATACTCGTAATCCAAGGTTCCTCTGTATACTGTGTGTGTGTGTGTGTGTATATATATATATATATATATATATGTGTGTGTGTATATATAGATATAAATAGATATATAAATAGAGATATATATATATATATATATATTATAAAATGTTTGGTGAGTAAATTTTCTAGCACAAAATACTGATTTTAACTTCTAAACTACATGAAAGGGTTAAGCAGTGGGTTGGACTGGTGCATTTTGTAGACACCACACACAAGAAGGGCCCCACCCCCACCCCCCCGTGTCCCATAATGCACCTCACAAAGCTTCATTTTTATTTTGACGTTTGAATTCAAAAAACATAATTCTCTTAGTTCTCCGATAAATAAAAGCGGCCCCTCACCCCCCACTGTTTTCGATGAGTAATATAAATGGGATGGGGACAGTGAAGACGATGCGGCTCGCACTGTGCAGCATGTTATTATTTCTCTAAACAAATTAATTGATATTATTTTTTTTCATTTTCTATCATTTCAGGCACTTCACACAGCAGGAGACCAACAACACTATAACTTCCAGTACTAAATCGATCCGCCAGCTGTCAGAGATTGTGAGAGGATCTACTCGGGTAAGAAATGGGGAATGCTGGGAAATAAAGGTGAAGCTGGATTCAGGCTGATTATCTGGCCATGTGCTACGAAGCCCGCCAGACTGATTATAAATATTCATGTCTCGGCTCCCGTATTTTATTGGGTTTACAGAACAGCTTTTATTGCTCCTTCTCCATCAATGTTTTATATGCAGTTTCATTGTAAGATTGATGATCATTTGCACCGCTGCTGCCCCCTGGTGTTTGGGATAATACATGCCCCTGCCCGGCTCTCAACTGCTCTAACTAGACTACCCCCACTTAAAGGGGAGTTCCACTCCTAAAATTATTTTTGCATTAATCAGCTGCATTAAAAACGAATAATAACATTTGGAAAAAAAAAAAAAATCACTCCCCTCTTAATGCCTGTTGCTAGGGGGTCCCTCGTAATCTGCCTCCTCACCGCGGCTCCTGACGTCACTTCCCTCGGCGCCTTCGCTCGCTACTTCTCCTGGGAGGTTTGTGTGTCGTCATTTCCCAGGAGTCAGCGGGAAACGCCGAGGGCTTCGTTGCCATCACAACGGGGCGGGCACTTCCGACGACTCCGCCCGTTGTGATAGCAACTGGACTAGTTAACGGTATCCTGTCGAAAAAGCCCCCTGTCGAATAATGCCCGCCCGGTATTAGGCATGCGCAGTACTGAGCCGCCAAACATTGGATTCCACTGTTCGGCGGCTCCACACTACGCAAGCGCTGCGCATGCGCAGTACGGGGCGGGCATTATTCGGCAGGGAGCATTTCTCGTCAGAACAACGGCGCTATGCGCGATATCGGGGAGAGAACGGGATGCTTGTGGGCTTCACATGCCCACAAGCAAAATGAAAACTGCCTGAACACCGTTCTCTAAATTCTTATTCCAGATGAAAGCGGACATCGGGGGACACATTTTAAAGAAGACGTGAGTGGCTACAATGCTATTTGAAATGCTTGTGAAAGGTTAAAAAATTGATTGTAGTTGGAACTCCGCTTTAAAGAGGAACTGCAGTCCGCTCACATAATTTGTAATAGACACATCTTTGCCATTCTGAAGCTTCCCTCCAACCACTTTGCATATTTTATATATACTGCGATTCTGTACTTTGACAAATATGCTGCAGAGATCTCCCTCCACTGAGTCTGGCTGCAGCCATTTTAACTGTGGGCAGCTGAAGCTGCTGCCTGTTTACTTCCTGGATTTACACTGAGGCACGCCTCCAGCTCTGCAGCTCTCATTGGCCCTCTTATGACTCATCCCTCCTCCCTTCCTGGCAAACTCTCAGGGGAGAGAGCTGTGTATGATGTCATAAGTCTAGGATAATGACCAGACAAGAAACAGGAAGTGGGCTGTATAAGGGATTTACTGGCAGAAAAAATGTTTTACTATCCAAAGTTAAAAGGGTTTTAAAGGTTCGTGTTTTTTTCACCTTCATGCAGCCTATCATCCTATGCTTGAAGGTGAAAAAAACACCTGGAAGTAGTGGGTGAGGGGAGGGGTTTGGGTGCAGGGATGGGAGTGGTTTGGGTGCAGGGAGAGGAGGGGTTTGGGTGCAGGGAGGGGAGGGGTTTGGGTGCAGGGAGGGGAGGGGTTTGGGTGCAGGGAGGGGAGGGGTTTGGGTGCAGGGAGGGGAGGGGTTTGGGTGCAGGGAGGGGAGGGGAAGCAGTTTGGGTGCAGGGAGGGGAGGGGTTTGGGTGCAGGGAGGGGAGGGGGAGCAGTTTGGGTGCAGGGAGGGGAGGGGGAGCAGTTTGGGTGCAGGGAGGGGAGGGGTTTGGGTGCAGGGAGGGGAGGGGTTTGGGTGCAGGGAGGGGAGGGGAAGCAGTTTGGGTGCAGGGAGGGGAGGGGTTTGGGTGCAGGGGAGGGGAGGGGGAGCAGTTTGGGTGCAGGGAGGGGAGGGGGAGCAGTTTGGGTGCAGGGAGAGGAGGGGAGTGGTTTGGGTGCAGGGAGAGGAGGAGAGCGGTGGGGGAAAGAAGCGGTTCTGGTACAATCTCCGTCCTCTTCAAGGGTCACATGTGACTTTTATACATAAATGTTTATCTTCTTCCATCTCTGGATCGTTCTCCATTGGGGTTCTCTTCTCTCTATGGGATGCTCAGTGTCGGGGTTTGTGGGGTTGTCACCTGCCTCCTGCAGGGAAATGAGTGTCTCTGGAAAGGGTCCCCTCCCCCCACCTCTTCCCGCCTCCCACCTCTTCCCGCCTCCCACCTCTTCCCGCCTCCCACCTCTTCCCGCCTCCCACCTCTTCCCGCCTCCCACCTCTCCCCGCCCCCCACCTCTCCCCGCCTCCCACTATCCAGCCGGCGGCTGCACCCAGAACCTCCGGATATGACGGATCATGTGACCTCCTCCTCAGTGGCAGTGCCGGGGTCTCACCACCAAATTTTAGGCTTCAGCGCTGTCACATGATGAAGAGTGACATCACCGGCTGTAATGATAGGAGGAGCCATGAGGGAGCACAGTGTGGGGGAGGGGGCTTTGCACAGGTACCGCCCCCTATGGTCACTTCTAGTCGCAGCATTCTACATTTGCAGCCTGTGGTTGGATAAATGGGGGGCAGAAATGAGTCATTTTATCCTTTTAACTCTTCACTTTCTATTATTGCAGCAAGAGCGCCTCCAGCTGGACAGAATAAAGAGTCAGCTCTCCGATTCCATCCAGCACTATGGCACCGCGCAGAAGGTAAGGACCGCCGGACTACTGATTGGTGGGTTATAACCGGAGACAGTGATGTCCAAAATGGATCCGAAAGTGTTACATTGTAACAGAACAAGCTGTCCTGCAGAATGTATCAGTTTACAAGGATGAGACCAGTGCCGGGACAAGGTCATCTAGAGCACCGGGGCGAGCATGCCAAATTGTGCCCCCCCCACAAAGATGTATGAGCATTGTGTGCCAGCAAAAATCTCTTTCCCCGAAAAAAAAGTCTACCATTAATCTGCATGATTACCCCCAAGCATAAATCCCCCCCCCAGCACAAATCCTCTCCCCTCTCACTTCAAATCCCCCCTCCCACCCCCCAGCACAAATTCAGCTTACAACCCTCCATCCAAGCACAAACCCCCCCCCCCCCCCCAAAAGAAAATAAGTTCCACTCCTAGCACAAACTCTCACCCCTTCCCCCCACCACCACACACACCATATTACCTTTTTAACACAAATCCCCCCTCCCAGCACATATCCTCTTCCCCCATCCCTTCTCTTAATAAATTTCCCCCAAATCACCCCTCCTATCACCCCTCCTATCACACCTCCCCAAATCACCCCTCCTATCACCCCTCCTATCACCCCTCCCCAAATCACCCCTCCTATCACACCTCCCCAAATCACCCCTCCTATCACCCCTCCCCAAATCACCCCCTCCCCAAATCACCCCTCCTATCACACCTCCCCAAATCACCCCTCCCCAAATCACCCCTCCTATCACACCTCCCCAAATCACCCCTCCTATCACCCCTCCCCAAATCACCCCTCCCCAAATCACCCCTCCTATCACACCTCCCCAAATCACCCCTCCCCAAATCACCCCTCCTATCACCCCTCCCCAAATCACCCCTCCTATCACACCTCCCCAAATCACCCCTCCTATCACACCTCCCCAAATCACCCCTCCCCAAATCACCCCTCCTATCACACCTCCCCAAATCACCCCTCCCCAAATCACCCCTCCTATCACACCTCCCCAAATCACCTCTCCCCAAATCACCCCTCCCCAAATCACCTCTCCCGAAATCACCTCTCCCCAAATCACCCCTCCTATCACACCTCCCCAAATCACCCCTCCCATAATCCCTCCTATTACACCTGCCCAAATCACCTCTCCTCAAATCACCCCTCCTATCACCCCTCCCCAAATCACCCCTCCCCAAATCACCCCTCCTATCACCCCTCCCCAAATCACCCCTCCTATCAACTCTCCTCAAATCACCCCTCCCCAAATCACCCCTCCTATCACATCTCCCATTACCCCCAAGCATAAATCCCCCCCCCCCCCCCAGCAAATCACCTCTCCCCAAATCACCCCTCCTATCACCCCTCCCCAAATCACCCCTCCTATCACCCCTCCCCAAATCACCTCTCCCCAAATCACCCCTCCTATCACACCTCCCCAAATCACCCCTCCCATAATCCCTCCTATTACACCTGCCCAAATCACCTCTCCTATCACCCCTCCCCAAATCACCCCTCCTATCACCTCTCCTCAAATCACCCCTCCTATCACCCCTCCCCAAATCACCGCTCTTATCACCTCTCCTCAAATCACCCCTCCCCAAATCACCCCTCCCCAAATCACCTCTCCCCAAATCACACCTCCCCAAATCACCCCTCCTATCACCCCTCCCCAAATCACCCCTCCTATCACACCTCCCCAAATCACCCCTCCTATCACACCTCCCCAAATCACCCCTCCCCAAATCACCCCTCCTATCACCCCTCCCCAAATCACCCCTCCTATCACCCCTCCCCAAATCACCCCTCCCCAAATCACCCCTCCTATCACCTCTCCTCAAATCACCCCTCCTATCACCTCTCCCCAAATCACACCTCCCCAAATCACCCCTCCCCAAATCACCCCTCCCCAAATCACCCCTCCTATCACCCCTCCCAAATCACCCCTCCTATCACACCTCCCCAAATCACACCTCCCCAAATCACCCCTCCTATCACCCCTCCCCAAATCACCTCTCCCCAAATCACACCTCCCCAAATCACCTCTCCCCAAATCACCCCTCCCCAAATCACCCCTCCTATCACACCTCCCCAAATCACCCCTCCCATTATCCCTCCTATTACACCTGCCCAACTCACCTCTCCCCAAATCACCCCTCCTATCACATCTCCCATTACCCCCAAGCATAAATCCCCCCCCCCCCAGCAAATCACCCCTCCTATCACACCTCCCCAAATCACCTCTCCCCAAATCACCCCTCCTATTACCCCTCCCCAAATCACCCCTCCTATCACACCTCCCCAAATCACCCCTCCCATAATCCCTCCTATTACACCTGCCCAAATCACCTCTCCTCAAATCACCCCTCCTATCACCCCTCCCCAAATCACCCCTCCCCAAATCACCCCTCCTATCACCCCTCCCCAAATCACCCCTCCTATCAACTCTCCTCAAATCACCCCTCCTATCACACCTCCCCAAATCACCTCTCCCCAAATCACCCCTCCTATCACATCTCCCATTACCCCCAAGCATAAATCCCCCCCCCCCCAGCAAATCACCTCTCCCCAAATCACCCCTCCTATCACCCCTCCCCAAATCACCCCTCCTATCACCCCTCCCCAAATCACCTCTCCCCAAATCACCCCTCCTATCACACCTCCCCAAATCACCCCTCCCATAATCCCTCCTATTACACCTGCCCAAATCACCTCTCCTATCACCCCTCCCCAAATCACCCCTCCTATCACCTCTCCTCAAATCACCCCTCCTATCACCT